>NW_022196895.1:5547685-5581404 GCF_008632895.1 Mastomys coucha | reverse complement strand
ATTCATGTCCTTCTTAAGTTCCTCTATCAGCATTGTGAGATATGATTTTAGATCCATTTCTTGCTTTTTCGGTGTTTGGGATATCCAGGACTTGCTTCGGTGGGAGTACTAGATTCTGATGAAGCCAAGTAGTCCTGGTTTCTGTTGGTAAGATTCTTGCGTTTGCCTTTCACCATCTCTTGATTTTTGGTGTTAGATGTTCTTAGTATCTCTGACTAGAGCTTGTCCTGTCCCTGCCGCCCTGCAAGTCCCCTGTGACTCGTGGGGCCTGTGTTCCCATTTATCAATTCTTGATCTTAGAGCATGATCCATTGGAGTTTTGTTTATGAAATTTCCCCCTGTGCCAATGAGTTCAAAGCTCTTTACACTTTCTCTTCTATTAGATTCAGTGCATCTGGTTTTATGTTAAGGTCCTTGATCTACTTGGACTTGAGCTTTTTACAAGATGACAAATATGGGTCTATTTTTATTTTTCTACGTACAGCCAGCCAGTTAGACCAGCACCATTTATTGAAGATGCTTTTTTTTTTCCATTGTATATTTTTGGCTTCTTAAGACCCAACAAGCACCTGAAAGAGCCAGATGCAGATTTTTGCACCCAATCAGTGGACAGAAGCAGCTGACCCCTGTTGTTGAATTAGGGAAGGCTGAAAAAAAGCTGAGGAGAAGGGTGAACCTGTAGGAGGACCAGCAGTCTCAATTAATCTGGACCCCCGAGATCTTTCTAACACTGGACTACCAAACAGGCAGCATGCACCAGCCCCCAATACACAGAGAGTAGAGAACTGCTGTGTCCATGTCCATTCAGAGATTATGCATCTCTTAAGAGGTCCCAGGGAGTTTAGAGATCAGGTGAGGTAGGGTGTGGGGACATCCATGTGGAGACAGGAGTGTGGGGAGGAGTTATGGGATGTGGAACAGTCAGAGGGTAGATGAGTGGAGGAATAAAATATGGAGTGTAAAATAAATAAATAAATAAATTTTAAAAAAGAAAAAAAAAGACTAAGAAGTCATGTCTGATGGGAGAAATTTTAACAAGGAAATGACATAGACCAACTTAGAGACTGAGTATTTAAATTGTAGTAAAGAGAGGGACAGGAACTCTAAAAGTGAGGGGTTATGGGGCAGTGTTATTCAGAAGGAGTGGCTTGGCCTATAAAAGAGACAAAATGGGGGATCCAGAGGACAATAGTGAAAACAGAAGGAAGAAATGGGAACGCCAGTCTGCTCGGGTTTGCTCTCTGGTATGCAGGAAGAAGGGAACAAATGCAGGTGAGAAGAAAACTTGATCTGAGCAGCTACAGAGAGCATACCCAGGCACATCTGGGCAGCTACAGAGAGCATATCCAGGCATGTCTGGGCAGCTACAGAGAGCATATCCAGGCATATCTGGGCAGCTACAGAGAGCATATCCAGGCATATCTGAGCAGCTACAGAGAGCATATCCAGGCATATCTTGGTTAGTAGGAAAGTAGTGCTTGCACTGAGTAAAACTGCTCAGATCAATTCTCAGCATTTTTAGCAAAACAAGAGGTCTTACTGAAGTAGATGCAACTTTCTTCCCTGCTGATAATGTCATTAGAATGAAGCATAGCAGTGTTGACCTATAACTTGTGCCCTGAAGACTGAATGAAGGAGATCATGAGTTCTAGGCTAGCCATGGCTGTGGAGTGAGATCCTGTTTCAGGAAAATGCCCATAAATGTAACCAAGCTTTGTATCTTTGTTTCTCAGTGTCTTCTGTAACTCCTGCCAGTGGTGGAGCTGAGACCTGGCAGGGTTTAATTCCCTGACAATATTCCTTGTGCAATATTTTCAGAGTCTTCTAGGTACTTCTTGCTTTACATAAGTGAATATGCTGACATTTACTAAGAAAGCCTTCCTTTCATAGCATTGACTATCAGGTCCATGGGGGAGGTGAGATGCTTTTATTTTAGCATTAGGCAGTGGGGATGGCTTCCTGGCCTGTGTCAGGTGGAGTAAGAATATTGAATAGCATTCCCTGAGCCTAGATTCCTCTCCACTTCTTGGCACAATGAGAAGTGAACTGTTTGTTCTTCCTCCAAACACCCTCGGATATCTGGAGAAGAGATGTTTTATATGCCAGTCACAATAAGGCTTGATTAGCTTTATTCTATAGGAGGATACAAAAAAGTTCACGATGAGTCAGGATTAATTCTTCCACATCTAGGGCAACAGATGTCTCCATTTTTCTCTTGGTTAAAAATCCAGACTTAGTAAATGAATTTGATGGCCTGGGCTGGAGATCCCAGAAAATGTTTCATCCTGTATCCTTATTAAGAACAAGAACAACAACAAAAATGGCTGCTATGTTGTTGTTAGAAGTTAAGAATTAAAAACAAATATGTATTGACAAGTTGTCAGGACAAATAGCAAAGCTGATTCTTCATAATACTTGTCTATCTTAGAAAGAAATTAGGTTGTCTAAAAATTAAAACAAAAAATTCTAACAGTCTCAGTCTAATTGAATTTAAATTACATTTCAAACCATTTTTCCTTTTATGACATCTCTAGCTATTAGAAATTCATGATTGTTTTATAAAGCATTAGTGTAGGATTACTAACAAAAATAGCATTTAAAAGTAGCTTACTACCTGTAAAATGTGCTATAAAAATATAGCTGCACTATGCAGGCAGCATACACAGACATACACAGAGACACCCTGCACCCATACCCACAGGCAGACAGACAGATAGATACAGACACCCACCTACAGACAGATACACTACACACACACAGACACACACACATACACACACACAGACACACACAGTTACACATAGACATATACAAAGATACACACACAAAACAGACAACAGATACACACAGACACACAGACACACACAGTTACACATAGACATATATAGATACCCACACACAGACACATAGACATATACAAAGATACACACACAAAACAGACAACAGATACACAAAGACATACACATACACAGGCACACAAACAGCCAGACACATAGACACAGACAGACACCCACACAGAGAGACACAGACACACACACACACACACACACACACACACACAGTCCATCTTATATACCAGCAAATTATCAGTGCAGTGGTTCAGCATGAAGTCTCCCTTCTGTCTGTTTGGATGGAGCTCATATCCCTGGTGCTTAAGCTGTTAGTTTGCATGCAAATACTTACTTCCAGGGTATTGTGGCCTGAGATGCTTTGGGCCTCAATTGATTGCTGAAGGTACAGGACTGAAATGCCTCAGGTAAAAAATTCAGTCAAAAGGAAAACATTAAGTTGACAGCTATGTAAGGCATGCTGCCTGACAGCCAGGGGTGCTGGGAGATGGAGGAGCTGTGTCAAATAAGGTCAGTGGAATTAACATTCGATTACCCCTTGACTGTGAAAGGGCCATCCAAGCAGCCAGTCACTTATCTGAAGAAATGGCTGATGTCAGTGAGGTTTATCTTAGACTTTCTCTCCCTACAAATTCAAGATAGGTACTTAGCTCCCTCATCTTGATTTTGGGATTTTGTTTTTATTATTATTATTTGTAACTGTTTGGGTCTTTAAGTGCAGAAAATTGTATGTATGTGACCAGCTCTGATGCTTAGCTTGTGCTACATTAAAGAGAATAATCTCAGCCTCAGAACTCATATTTCCTTCTTTTTGTTTATCCTCCTCACCAACTAACTGTATGATTACACATGGGTCCTTCTTAAGCACTTCATCAACCCTCTACCCATGACATCTATGCAAAATCTACAGCACTTCTCATGTGCTCTCAGATGTAAATATTGCTATATAGTACGCAAGGCAAAACCTCTAACATATTTTTTCTTAATGATTTGTTTTACCTTTGTGTTACTCTGTCCTTAGTAATTAATTCATCTTCTTTGAGCTCCACATCACAAAAACATTGAGTATACAAATCACACTTTAACCATTTATGCACATGTATGTATGTGTTCAAGTATGTGCACAAGAATACATCTAGGTATAGAGCACTTATTGATGTGTTTATTAAGAGATAAGGAGAGAAGGGATATGTTCTATGGAGCTGTGGTGAGGTATGGGGAAACAGAGTCCTCAGCGAGCCTATGCTAAGGCATCACTTCCCCCTGAGGGACCAGCCACATGGTGGTATAGTACAGAGTAGAGTTTACTCAGGGCATAGTTGAGAGGCTAGTAGAAGCAGAGAAAGGCAGAGAGAGAGAGAGAGAGAGAGAGAGAGAGAGAGAGAGAGAGAGAGAGAGAGAGAGAGAGAGAGAGAGAGAGAGAGAGAGAGAGAGAGAGAGAGAGAGGAAGAGAGAGGAAATGAAGAGAAGAGAAGAGAAGAGAAGAGAAGAGAAGAGAAGAGAAGAGAAGAGAAGAGAAGAGAAGAGAAGAGAAGTGAAGAGAAGAGATGTAGAGGAGTAGTAGCTGGCCATGGACATGTAGAGTAGGGGAGGGATGAGGGGACGGAGCAAGAGCAAGAGAACAAGAGAGAAAAGAGGGGCCAAGCAGTCCCTTTTATAGTGAGTCAGGCATACCTGGCTATTGCCAGGTAACTCTGGGGCGGAGCTTAGACAGAATTCTAACATCCCCCCCCATTTGTGGTTTAATTAAAAAGGAAAAAAATTAAAAAGAGGTGATAGTGAAGCAGGAATAGGGGTGTTGTGATCTCTGACTACTTCTTGCTGGCTTTTGGGTGATGTGTCTCTAGGAAACCTAGAAGAAAGGGTATGAGGATGTTTGTCCAGTCTTAGGAGAATTTGGAACTCTGTGGATAGATCAGAGGGAACAAGTCCAGCAGAAACATCAGTGTCTGTGAGAGGAAGTTGGAGCATATGTAGGTGTTAAATTCAGTGTGGGTGTCCCACTCGTGAAGACATAGGGATGGAGATCGATGCAATCAGCAAGAGTTTTTTATTGATCCAGTATGCTGGGGTCATCTAGCATTCAGAGCAAAGGTGACCACAAGGGAACAAAGCTCTTACTTTTTATACCTTTTCAGAACAGTTTTACAGCTTACAACAGCTTACAAGAATAAACTATAGTCTAGCAGTCATATGTCAATTAAAAAATGACAGAGTCTACTAGCCAATTCCCTGTTGTCTCTATGGTCTTCATGGCAACTTGGGTGGAGTCAGTCTGGCTTTCAAGCCCGAAGACACAGGTGTTTGCTCTGTGGAATGGGTACATGTGACAGGAGAAATGACTTACCTTGATTTAGATAAATCATTTGACTCTGAGGGTATCTAGTTTTGTCCACAGTGTTTCTCATTGGTTATCATACCACAATCCAGGCAGTATCTTATAGCTGTGTCCAAGTCTTCTGAGACCTTGTAGGGGTAAACTGTTAGATTTCAGGATATTCTGTCTGTCATAAACTTAAATATATTAATAATTAGCAGAATTCTGTTAAAATTGAAGTCTAAACTTATTGGTCATATCTAAGTTATGTAACTTGTGTTGGTTAAATTACATATTTGAAAATGTATACAGTAAATATAAGACACTATAATTCAGTGGCAATAGTAAAAATCATTTACCTAGGCAGGATAGGACCAAACATCTTAAGTAACTTTGACAGATTGCATAGTATTAAAAAAAAAAAAAAAACATTCTGTGGAGGCAGATGCTGCTCCAGATGCTGGGCAAGTGACAGAACAGTTGGGGCTGGGCACACAGAGCAGCTCACAACCCACACCAGTCTGCAGAACTAGAGACAGGCACACATGCGTGACTGTTGCTGCCTATATTTTGAGAGCGGAGGTGACAGTGGCAGCGTGTGTTTCCTTCAGCTGAGCAGGGTAGCACTTCTTTCTAGCAGCTGGAACCTGAAGCTCAGTGCCCGAAGTAACATGTTCCATTCTATATCCCAGCAACATGCACACTATTCTTGTGGTGGGCATCGTGTGTGCACAGGAAAATGGCTTCTTAATGAACAGAGTCCAAGGGGACAAGGTGAAAGCTGTTTTTTCTTGGGTCTGCAGCAGGCAACCAAGCAGGGCCTGTGGCAGGCCCAAACAGGACATTCAAAAGCAACTACCATAGTGTTCAGAGTGAGTGCTCAAAGAAGGCAGTGGCAGATAGGGACAGGCAGGGACAAAGCTGCTTTTCCCCAATGGCTGCAAGCCGAGCAGGCAGACAGGACCTAGTCAGGACCTAGTCGCAGCATTGGCAGGCAGAGCACAGGAGCCCCTCGCAAGAGAGAGTGCGCAAGTGTAGGGGTGGCTAGTGGTCACACAGGTGGAAAAACAGGTCTCACAGCGTCCTTGGCAGGATGCAAAGGGTGTGACTAGACCCACTTTCACTAGACAAACTGGGAGCAGAGCTAATGGGCAAATGAGAGAGGGAGGAGGGCAGTAAAGAGAGTCCCTGGCAAGGGGTGGGGCAAGACCTGGTTTTTGGCTGTGAACCGGAGGCTGCAGTGGCCAGCAGGAGTGAGTGAATGAGAGAAGGAAGAGGGGAAAGCCTAAGCTACAGATCATTATCGAGAAAGTGCCAGTTCAGTGGCGATGTAGAGATATTGCTTTCTTTTAACTGTGAATTAGACCAAGACATCCCAGTAAGTAGGGATGAGATGGTGAAGACCAACCAATGGGTGAGCTTAGACAGAATGCTAACATTTATGTTCAAGTGTGTGAGGCAAGAGATCAACTTTGTTCACTGCAGACCCCAATGCAGTATGTGTTTGGGTGTGTGTGTGTTTAAATGAAAATTTCACAATGTAGTTGTGGAGGTTATATGACAGCTTACAGGAGTCACTGTATTCTCGGAATCAAATTCAGGTCATCAAACTTATGTGGCAAGAGCCTTTACCCACAGAACCTCTGTTAGAGCCAAATTAAATTGCTTTACTTTTATTTATTTGTGTGTGTGTGTGTGTGTGTGTGTGTGTGTGTGTGTGTGTGTGTGTGCGTGTGTGTGTGTATGTGTTGGAGGATACTTTATGGAGTTGATTCTTTTTTACTATGCTAGTTCTAGGGGGCTGAACTCAGGTCATTAATATTATCAGATATTAATGTCTTGTTAGAGCTTTTATCCTCTGAAGCAGTTTTCACTCAACCTGAAACCTGCCAAATAGGTAAGGCTGGCTGCCCAGTAAACCCTGGAGAAACTCCTGTCTTTCCCTCCCCAGGCCAGGAACTGTAAGCCTGGACTTTTGTTGCCTTATTTTTTATTTTTAAACCATAAGTATTGGAGAACAAACCCAGGTCTTCATGCTGTGAGAGAAGTTTACCAGGTAACTGAGATAGCTCCCAGACTCCGTTCTAGTATTTTTGTTCATTATTCTTAATTATACGTATGAATGTGTGTCTGTGTGTATGTAAGTATATGCACACAGCTACCTTCAAATGCTAGAGGAGTCAGAGTTTGGCTTATAGGCAGTTATAAGCATCTGACATGGGTGCTGAGAATCAAACTTAGGTCCTCTGGAAAGAGCAGTACATGCTCCTAGGAGCTGAGGCATCTCTCTAGCCATCTCTAGCATGCATTTCAAAAAGCTCCTATACTAATGAAAATGTCTCCACAAAATTCTACTCATATTGCTATATAGCTTATGAAAGTGATTATATGAACCTTTATAAAGTCACCACTTGTTGCTGGTCCTATTCCCCATTCCAGATAATAACTAACAATGGCTAATATCTGAACATTTATTAATTTATTAATTTTAATGTAACTTTAAATTGGTCCCTGTGGTTTGGAATTTTCTGATTTACCATCAGTGAGAACCCTTCTTCATCTATCAATCAGCCAGCATTCCCTTTTGTGGTTTGAGCAGTAATAGCCTTTGTCCTTTTTCCAACTAGGTAATTTTTTTTGTTTTTATTGATTTGCAGGCATTTTGTCAATGTCCTAGCACTAATCCTTCCTTGCCTGCACACCGTGAGATACCATTTTGTCTCTCATCTGTCACTGGCTTTTAATCTTGTCTACCATGCATTTTGGAACAGAGATTTTCTTCAGCCCCTTCCTTTTCTCTCTTTGCATCTTCTGACATTTCTATGAAATCCTCCCTAATCCAAGGTGATCAAGCAGTTCTTTCACCCCAGCCACTCACAGACTTTCTTCTGCACTGAAGTTGTCAATCCATTTGATTTATTTTTACTTAGAAAGTGAGGTTAGAATATAAGTGGGATTTTTCATTAGGATGAGCTAATTTCCCCAACACTTGTAAATGAACACTTTATTTTCCTACTCATATACATTATCACTTTTGCTACATCACAGTTTGACATGAATGTAATGTGGACTTATACTCTCCACTCCACTCAAGTACCTCATTTGTAACTGAGACATAAATGTAACCTTTTTGTCCTTACAGAGGGAACCATGTCTCCTGTGTGGTAAGAGAGTTCTCATGATATAACTATCATGCAGTATCATGATATAACTATCACAATGGAGCCATGTTTTCTGTGAAGCCCTGTATGGTTCTAGGCGCCCCTTTCTTGTACGCATAAAGTACTCTTATCTTTGTTTTGTACACAAGAAAACTAAAACACAGCAGTCCCAACAGCCTGACTACTGTTTGGCTGCTCTATTTATACCTTTTGTTTCCAAAAGACAGTGATTTTCACCTGGCAAGTCTGCATGGACCAGAGGGTCAACTGGACACTTTGCCCAAAGGGCCTGTGGCTATGTGTGAATTGGATGATCAAGAACTATTAAGGGTAATTCTTTAAGGAGGAATTACTCTGTCCTCAGTGTTAAAGAACCTAGTTGATGCCTGGTATTGAGGGATCCTGATATCCTCCCCTGGGCTTTTTACAGTCCTATCTAAGCTCTGCAGACATGCTGGTTACAGGGCTGAGTGAAGGAAAAGAGGCACCTTGGTTCCCATCTTTTAATCTGCACCCCTGCCCTTTGCAGCTTCCTGCATTCACAACACATGACACTTTGGTTAGGATATTATTAAGAAATTTTTGAGCTGAACAACCAGAGTGAGCAGTCTTCCTTAAAATAGCATGTTTTTAAAAGGCAGATGGAGATGACCTCTGATGCATGCAAGTTTAGCAAGACCTTGTTATGCAGGGCTGAACAATGAGCTGAAGGTCCAGCACCTCACAGCCTCTATGCTAGGCCTGGAACTTGCCTCTTGATGCCTTAGGCAGGGTTCGATAGCACTTCTGCAAAGGGGTCCTGTCTACTGTCAAAAAATAGTATAGTGTTAACTTTTTTAAATTAGAAGATTTCATTTTTTATCTCCCTTAATTTAGCCTCATTTTTCTTTTCCAATTGCAACAATTTGCAGTATCCTAAGAATTGGGTTCCCCAAGGAAATGAATAAAAATAACATAGGAGATTTTTTATTTTGTTGTTTTAAGTAATACAGTGATTTCAATTTGGTAAATTAAGTACAATCGCTATTCTACTCATATTCCTGTTGCTAGAGCTCTCAAAGTATCTCAAGTGAGAGAGAAAAATGGCTGTAACTTGTTTTCTATCATGACAGAAAGACATTTGATAAAAACAACAGAAGACACATCTATATGACTCATACACATAAAATTTCTGCTGGCTAAGCTGGACTCATAGTAGTGTTGACAAGGTGTTTCTTATACCAGTGCTCATCAGCAGGAAGCTTGATTGTGTTTATCAGAATGTACTAGGTGATATAAATAGCTATATTACTAAAGTTGAGAACCACTTGTACCTGGACTACCCCAGTCCAGGGATGCCAAACACTTAAAAAGATAAAACTTTGAGATGCACACTAGGCAGCTCCCCACTCTGTGTGTGTGTGTGTGCACATGTGTGTGCATATGTGTGTACATGCATTAGAAACTAGCAGTCAACGTCTGATATGTTCCTGTCACTCTCCATCTTATGTTTTGAGATAGGGTCTTTTATTAAACCTGGTACTCACCAATTCAGCAATTTAGCCAAGCTGGATGACCAGTAAGCTCCAGGAATCCACCTGGCTTTGCCTCCTAAACACTGGGATTATACATACCTGCCAGTGTGCCCAGATTTTTATGTTGGTATTGGGGATTGGAACTTCATGCTTGTCTAGTAGGCACTTTTCTGACTGAGGCATCTGCTCACTTTTCTGGCAGGATATTTTTGTTAGTTATTAAAATTAATACAAGGCTAGAGAAGTGCAGTGGTACTCACCTGTGGCATTCACTGGTGGCACTCACCTGTGACTTTTACTTTGGCACTCACTTGTGACTCTCACCTATGGCAAGTACCAGTAGTTCCAGCTGCACTGGAGGAGGCTGAGGCAGAAATAGGAGCTGAGCACAGAAGTTTGAGACCAGCTATTTTGAGTTATATTTTGTTTGTTTATTCATTTATTATTTACTTTTAGAACAGGTTTATATTGAAAGAAAATTGAACACATAGCATAACAAATTGCCATATACACTTCACCATTCCTGACAGTTTATATTAATATGATACACTGATTGAAATCAATGAGCAAATACTGAAATATCATTATTGACTGAGCTGCATATTAAGAGTGTCAGAACTTTGACTTAGTGACCTTTCTGTTTTGTAATTGACCCATACTGTCCCATCAACCTTTCAGTGCTCAGAGCTACCTTGTTTTTGGAGAGTGTAAAGTCATAATTGCAATGAACCCCTCTTGCTATTTGTCTAATATTTTTCTAATAATTAGATGGAGATCAGGGACTTGAAGGACTATCACCAGGGCTACAGACACATTTCTCTCAAATCCTCAGTTGTGGACAATGTCACTTGATCCTTCTTTATAAGTACTTCACCTTGTGGTGGCTCATATCACCAACTTGATAGAATTTAGAATCACCAAGGAAACAACATGATGGGCATGCTTGTGAGGGAGTTTCCAACTTAGGTCAATTGAGGAGGGAAGGTCCACCTTGAATGTGGGTGGTACCATTCCATGGGCTGAAGTCTTAAGACCTGATGACAAATAGAAAGCAAATCAAGAGCCACTACTGTGTCTCTCTGCTTCCTCATTGTGGATGTGTTCTACCTTACACTGGTGGTGCCATGCCTTGACCTGATTGAACATTCAGTGTGGCAGTGTGATCTATCTCACCCTGGTGGTGCCCTGCCCTGCCCTGACTGCCAATGCAGTGTGAACTATCTCACACTGGCAACGCCATGCCTTGCCCACTGAGATAGACTGTAGCCTCAAACTATGAGACAAAATAAACCTTTTTTTCTCTGGTGGCTTTTTCAGGGATTTTCTTCCAGCAAATAGACAAATAAATAGGCAAACCTCTTTCCTTTTTCTGTATAATTAATTATTTTGAAAGAGGTAATGGTGGAAGCCAACATCTCAGAATTAGAGTCTCCAGGACCATGTACAATAGTTCTACTACCAATGGCCAAGCACTCAAACACATGAGTCTATGGGGGCCATTCCTATGCAAACAACCACAATATGTAACATTTTTTTGTTTCATAGCATAATTGCACAATACTACTCCTGGCTCACCTGTGTATCTAATGCCTCAGTCCTACAGCTATGCCAGTCTATACAGAGGATGGAACAAAACCACACAAATAAGCTTTACCAATGATAGGTTAGAAAATAATTTTCATGCCATCTTCAGTATCTTTCCAAATTTGAAAAGAAACTAAAAATTAAATAAATAAAACTAGCATTTGAGAAAATGTTTGTTAGAGAGACTGGCTGATGTCCACAAGTCCATAGCTGGCCCCTGCTTTCTGAGGCCTCACTGAGCTCTACTGCCAACTTCAATGAGCTCTCCATTCTCACAGCACTTGTCTCTCACTCTGTTCTACAACAACCCCATGGAATTGTTGCAGGATTTTCCCTGTCCAATCACATTAGAGCAGTGGGAGGCTTGTGATTGGACAGGAGAAGGGAGGCAGAGTAAGGAGCTGAGGAGACATGAAGAGAGGTCTGAGGAGGAGAATGGAGGCTGACATGTCACTATCAAAAGATTCGAATACTTGGGTTAAAGCTTTATCATTATCATTTGGCTCTGAAATTATTGTATTGGCATCTTGCAATTGTGTTATTATTGATACATAAATCTGATTGGCTAATTAAGCATTAAGAGTCTTGATTCTACTAGGTAATTAGGTATTGAGATGGCTAACCAGGGGTGCATGAGGCCTTGTTTAAAAACAAGAGGAACTCGGGGAGCCCCATCCAAAAGATGGGGGCCATGTGGCCCCTCAAAGGCCTTGCAAGTTAGCAGGCTGAGAGACTGAGTGAGTAAGATCACCTGGCACAGGGGCTAGCTCTACAGAGTTGTTGCAGGGGGCAGGAGCGCAGGAACCTGACCAGGCCCCACTAAGAGTTGGCGGGTTCATTTTTTGATGTTTCCCACAACATAGGATATGCTCTCTTTGAACTTCAAACTTCTTAGTATAATTTTGCATTTAAAAAGTTGCCAAATGAATTAATGAGTGTCTGGCAGAACATATAAAGGGAGCTCACTCTCTAGCTACAAATCCCTGAGTATCTAGTATTACCCCAGAGAAATAATCCCAGGAAACTGTCACTGATGCCCTTTGACTCTGAACCATTTCCTCAACCCCAGTAACCTTGAGCTTGAGTCTACACTGTAACACGAGAAGATTGATCTTTGTAGGTTTTATAATAATCTACTTATCCAAGCACAATACAGAAGTTTTTATGTAATTTCTAAATGTAGTGATTTTCTTATGATCATTTTTAGTGGATATAATTTTTTACTTTTAATACATTTTTAATACTTTAATTTTTATGTATATTTTTATACTTCAATTACACACTTTTATATATTTCCTAATTTACTGATAGACTTTTTTTATGATTACTTCTTCCCTTATCCAACAATATATGATGTTAACATTTCATTGAAGGGGGAAAATCTATACTTATTTATTATTATGTACTTGCTCATTTGAAGGCCAAAGTCATTTATTAGGAGAAAAGAGCAGCCTTTGTTTCATAGTTTTTAAGGAAGTGGGCTTTAAAGACTTTTATCTTAAGGGCCATGCCTAGGTTACTTAAAACTCAAAAGAGTAACTCAATAAGTTTGTGTATAACAAGCTCTACTGCGTCTCAGTGGGATGCTGACTACTTAAGAAGGCATCTCTTTTAGTCACTTTGGACAATGTATTGCTTAGACAGTGGTAAGAGAGAATGGAGTTATAGTAGAGAACTCAGAAATCATCTTATCTAACCTTCTCACATTAAGTATGGTGAACCCAGGCCTGAAAGGCTAAGATGCCCATCCCATGTGAGTTGGTGCTGGATGCTACTCATCCCTCTGTATAAGTAACAATATTATATCATCATACCTAATGATCAACATATTTTGTATCCTGTATAGTTATTACTATAACCTCAAGAGATTAGAACATTGCTTAAGTATTGTGTATACTGAATACCTATAAATGACTGTGAAAATATAAAAAGTTCAGAAAATGTCACTTTTAAAATACAAAGTTCATGTTCATCCCATTAATATATATAAGACATCTCACTGACATGAAAACGATGATGGCCTGTGGCCTCCTCATGAGATTTAAGTCTCATTAAGATGGCATAAGTATCATGGTAGCAGTGTTACAATGAGATAAAGGCAGAACAGTCTCTAAAAACTCATGACAAAGCAACCTGAAGAGTCAAGGAGGGAAGAGGCAGCTCCTCTCGAAAGAGGAGGGCCTTGGCTGGCCAGAAAAATGGGGCACCCTCATCCATACTTCTGTACTCAGAGAATAAAGAAAGTAACTGGAGTGATTGGGGAGTTGGGTATGCAAGAGATGGAACCAGCTTTGATTTTTCAAAGGAGCTTCAGAATCATTTTTGTCATGGTAGAGTTAATGGCCTGGTAAAAATATAAATCTCATTAAGTTCTCAAGGGTGCTGCAATAGACATTAAGATGTGGGTAGAAATCAATTCCCAACACTATTACTGATGCTATGATGTGCTTGCAGGCAGGAGCCTAGCATGCCTGTCCTCTGAGAGGCTCTAACCAGAAGCTGACTGAGACAAATGCAGATACAGCCAAGCATTACATGGAGGATGGGGACACATGTGGAAGAGTTAGGGAAAGGATTAAAGTAACTGAAAGGGATGGCAACCCCTCAGGAAGACCAACAGTGTCAACTAATCTGGACCCCTGGAAACTCTGAGAGACTGAGTCACCAACCAAAGAGCAAACATAGGTTGGTCATGGGTCCCCAGAACTTATGTAGTAGAGGGCTGCCTTGTCTGGCCTCAGTGGGAGAGGATGCACCTAATCCTGTAGAGATGTGATGCCTTGGGGTTGGTGATTACAGAGAGGTGGCATGGTTGCAAAAGCAAAGAACTCTCAGACGGCGGATGGAGAGAGGGGCAACATTTGGGATGTACATAAATAAAATAATTAATCAACTGAAAAAAAAAGAAAAAAGTTCACAAAATTGGCTACAGATGTAAAAATTTAAAAAAAAGTTCACAAAAGAAGAAATAAAAATTCCTGGAAAAAAGCTGTAGATAATAGATAAGCCCCAGAAGCCTGATCAGTAAGAAGCAGCAGTTAGAACCACTCCTGTGGACTCCCCCACCCTCTGCTGTGTCTGTATCTCTGCAATCAGTGCCTAAGTCTCCCTCAGCCACAATGTTCAAAAAGCAGGCTGAAGGGGTGACTAAAGGTTGTCTACTAAACCCACTCCTCCAAAACCAGGGATCAAGCCGAAAGTGGCCAGTGCAAAGGAGGAAGAGAAGATAGGAGAGAAAATACCAGAGAATAGAGAGGAGGAGGAGGAGGAGGAGGAGGAGGAGAAGGAGGAGGAGGAGGAAGAGGAGGAGAGGAAGGGGAAGGGGAAGAAGAAGGGGAAAGTTGATTCAAATAATCTTGCAGAAAATGGAGGCAGAAGGTATAAGAGACATCAGGCACAGAAAGCTGAAGAAGGTATTTGGGATGCCAAGTGAAGTGTGTGCATTTATAATATCTGTGTACTTCTGATGACTGTATAGTTTGAAATAGTATTTTTTATCAAGTTTTAAAAGTGCAGAATTTTGTTTTACTTTGTAAAAACAGGTATATTGCTGGTACACAGAACACTTCATTGTTTTGTGAATGGAGGGGCATGGGGCAACAAGAAACATGTTTCTCCAACAAAATGACTCCCCAGCTGAACTGATGATCTAAAACATCTTTCCCTGATAATTTTGAAAAACTCCTGTTGACCTCCAGGAGAGATATTCTGGTTTTGCATGTGTGGCTACCATGGCACAACATACCTTGTGGAATGGGAAAACTCTAAATTCATTTTTGCATCCTCCTCCCTTTGCACAATCAACATAGACTTAACTCCCTTAAAACCAGAGAACTGTTGAAACCTGATCCCCAAATTGTTTTCCAGTCTATTGGATGATCTGGACTTTGCACTGGCATCATAAAGGGTCCTCAGAAGAATGACCACTCCTTTGTATAAAAGATTGTGGTCTTCAGATTGATAATTCTGCCATTGTCATTTTATTTCTTGAAAGTCAGGATTGACTTGTGAAAAGCTGTTAAATACAGTCTTTAATGTAGAATGTCAACCCTCAAGCTGTTAAATACAATCTTTAGTGTAGAATGTCAACCCTCAGCCTGACTACTTCCCTCTTTTTAAAACGTTCAATGAAGACTTTCTTGGGTTTTATACTACATTCTGATTTCAGTGATCTGCACAAGCAGGGAACTTGAAAGTTCTTGTACACTGTTAATGATTGTAAGCCCATGTTTTCCTGAAATACCATTATTGTTTATGAAGAGTATCTTTAATTCATCTGGATACAGTTAGAAAAAGGCAGATGATGGAGTTAAAGATGTATACGATGCATAGAGATGCATAGGATCTGTAGGGATGATAGATGGGGAACGAGGAGAACAGGACTCAAGAATCTACCTATCCTTATCTGTGACCTAACCCAACAGGTGAGCTACTATGCTGCCTTCAGGCCTAAGGGCTGGGAAAGGTATGGGAGGATAGCTCAGGCAGTAAAGTGTTTGCTTTGTGAGTACAAGGATGTGAGGTCAATCTCTAATAAATCATATAAATCTAGGTGTGGTGGGGTTTGCTTATAATGTCAGTGCCTAGATGTGGAGGCATGGTGGATTCCTGTGGCTCACTGGTCAGCCAGGAAAGTCTAGTTAATGAAGTCTAGGTCAGTGATTTTGTCTCAAAGAGGTCAATAGTGTTTATGATGATGACATCTGAAGTTGTCCCCCAGCAGCCTCCTCATGCACATATGTATATACATAAGATATGAATATACACATTCATAAATTAAAAATAAAAAACTAGGTGGCATCACAGTGAGAGGTATATAGTAAGATGATAATATATATTTAGCATTTTATTGAAAAACTACTTTGATTCGTAAAATTTGACTAAGGTACTGTAAAACATTTTGAGTTCCTTATATATTCTTTATATTTACACTAAAACCACTGAGTACAATCGCTGTGTGACCAAAGTTTCGTTTCTTCAGAAAAAATCTCTTATAATACCATAGTCACATAATGCCCTTGAACACTTAACATTCAGTATTTGGGATGAGTTCAAGTTTGGGAAAAGGCAGAAAAAAATTGAGAAAAAAATCCTCCTCCTGCCATGCCATCCCCCTACTGAACGCCCTTAGACTCTTGGGGAACAAAGATATGCCTGAGAATCTTTCTAGGAAGTCCACTATCTCTTTCAGGGTCCACAGCCTTTAATTTGATACTCATTTAACTAGATATTGATGTCCTGCGTTTCTTATCAACAGTCCAGATGTACGTCTTGTCAGCATGTGGCCACCCAGCAGAGAGATCCTTAGAATATTTATTCAACAATGGAAGAATACTTTGAAATGTACTTATTTTACAAGTATTATGGAAGTGCATCTACAGTCTAGGATTTTTAAAATCTATTTTTTGCATTGTTTATATATAAAAAATTTCCTACTAAAAACATGTTTCTTTTCTTTGTCCGAGTATGTTTGGACAGAGAGTGGGGAGGCTAACAAGTGAGGGAGTTGTTCAAACAACTCAGAGGCAACTGTTCTGTTTGCCAAATGTTTGAAATATTTTTTTTATAAAAAAATGAGTGTGAATTGCATTTATTAGAGCTATAAAGGCAACTTCTGACATGACCTGGCTATTGCTCCAAAATGGGCTGAGCCAATTTGATTATTCATTGTTCACATAACAGAATTTTGACAAGTCAAACCATAGCTAATTTCATCCATTTGTGATTGCTTGAGCACAGCACTCATAGAAAGTTTTGTTTGAAACACGAGCAATGTTGAAACATGATGTTCCATAGCATTTTTCCTCAAGTCAATATGAGACAAGGGTCAGGAACACACACACACACACACACACACACACACACACACACACACACACACACACACACACTTACCAGGGGTGAGCAGACACTAGAAGTGGACTAAGGGGCTATGAAAGCCCCTAGGCTCCAAGTATCTTTTAAATTCCATTCCTAGCATGGCTTCATTTTGTACTGCTCTTTTGTGTATCAAATCAAACCTAATAAATTGGCATGCCCTTATCAGAAGAAAAGAATGAGGCAGGACAGCATCACACTAAAAGGAGCATGAAGCTCTAGGAAGAGGAGATTGTTGGTAACTAACATGCCTGCCTTGCAACTATGAGGATCTCAGTTTGATTCTTAGAACCATTTCAAATATTGTACATGGTAGCACATAACTTGTAAATGCTGAGAGGGCAGCTATAGGTAGATCCTGAGGCTCATCAGCCAGCTAGTCTAGACTAGGTGACTTATTTCAGGTTCTAGTGAGAGCCTATGACTCCACAAAGAAGGAAAATAGCTCCTGAGGAACACCTCCTAGGGTTGACCTCTGAGTTCCACATGCATTCATGTTTGTATTTGTTTGTGTGCATACACAACAATGTTAGATTTAAGAATAACAGAGACTTTTGTAGGTGATGATGAAGCAAGCAAATGCATTCTTCACCTATATTTCGTCAGAACCATGCCATACTTCCCACACTGAGATATATCATTCTGCTGGCAGCAGTGTTGTGGGCCTTGTTTCCAAATCAGGTGGTCTTTAGGTTATAGGAAAGCAGGCTGAGGAAGCCAAGAAAAGTGAGTCAGAAGGCGGCATTCCTCCATAGCTTCTGCTTACTTCCTGCCTCCAAGATTCTACCTTGGCATTCTTGGATAACAGGGTATAACTTGAAAGATCAAACAAACACTTTCCTCTTCTCCAAATTGCTTTTTCCATCATGGTGTTTATCACAGCAACAAAAATAAAATTAGGATGCATATGGTAGACACTGATCACTCTGGAGATTCTAAGGATTTCATAACTTTGTGACAGGAAACACAATCAGGTTAGAGACCAATGACTATAAGAAGGTTCTTTCCTAGCATCCTTCTCTACAATAGTTCCCAGAATGCTATATAACAGAAACACCACACTCTGACGCCTACATGTTCTAGCACTGGCCAGGTCAACCTCTTATAGAATGTTTCCTACCACATGATACCACAGCTATAGTATCTTATTCATTATAAGTATACTTATAGTTTAGTAGCTTATTCATTCCAGACAATGCTACCATCTAGGACTGCAGGTCCATTGAGAGTGTAGGGATAATGGTTCCATGGTAGCTCTACTAACCTAAGCAGGGAGAATATTATTCAGTTCCATCCTTCAGTAATCATTAGTACTTTTCCTTATTTCAGTACCTCTGATTCACTGAAGTACTCAATATAGAACAAATTGGAGCCCTAGAGTAATAAAAAGGTAAAGGCTTCAATGCCCAAATAGTATTTGTGTCCCTGTGGTTTGAAAAGTGTTGAGAACGCCACACTCTGGTTAAACTTTCAGGTGTTGGCATCCCTGCCAAGCCTTTCTATATTGTCTTAAACTAGACTTCTTGGTGATGAAGCATGCAGTCAGAGGGGGGACCCAGAGTCTGATCATGGAATGTCAATTTGCCTCTGTGCTCATCATCTGCCATGTCTGTTGGCACTGCAATTGTCCATGTCTGTGCTGGGTCTTCCTTCTTGTTTAATGGTAAGAAAACAAATTCACAGACATGTATTCTTCAGACCAGCATGTTGCGGGTGACCAGCTATGGCCCAGATGCCAATGGAGTGCTTCATCCAGACCCACATTTTCTGGTTCATCTTTCCAAATAGCTTCAGCTTTATAAATTTACCTTCCTCAGTGGATTTGATATGATGAGCACTGAAGATATGATAGTGATTTGTGAGGTATAAAAATCTATCTTCTTTCAGCCAGGGATGACAGGTGGGTGAAAAGTTGTGCTCAGTTATGTTAACAGCTTGCAGAAGCTGAGGAGCTCTGGAGACCACCCATTTATACATGGATAGTACTCAGGTTGATGAGATCCTGCTATGGATGACTAAACTTTTAAGTGGATTGGGAGTTTTACGAAGTATAACAGCTTGAAATCTAACTGCTTCAGAGTAATTAGGATATGGATATATCCTTTACCTTGTCAAAAATAGGAATACATTATACGAAATTTTTATCTTCTCTTGTCATTTCTTCCTAAAGGAAAAAAAATATTCTAAGTACCAGAAACTAAAGCCAGAAAAGGACTCACCGTTTCCTCACTAATGGAAACATGCAGGAAGTACTTCTAGGCATGTCAATAGTGGCTTTACTTCTGAGGGTAACAGCAAAAACTTCCAGACACATCACTTAATGATGATTACTTTGGACAGAATTAGATATTTCTTGATACTATTTGGTCTTTCTAGAGGGTCTGAGGGAAGAGCTTTAAAATGGATCCTTTACTTCCCAAAACAATAAACAGTTCAAAACATGCATTTTAAAGTTTGTTACTAAGTAAACATAGGCACTGTTGCATTAGTCATTTGACTGTGCCTGTGATGTACATGAATGATCCTTTCAAAATAATTTGATTAAATCTGCTCACTGGTATTTGAACATTTAATAAAACACCCTTTTACTTCTTTGGCTTGAAGTGCTCTATTTTCTGTGGGTACTTGACATTGTGCACAATATCTATATAAAATATAGCTCTTCATAAAAATAAAATTAATTTCTAGTATAAATAAACTCTAACATATTAGCTACTATTTACTGAGTAAATCAAAAGCAGTTTGATTCTTGTCAATGTTTCCATGAGTATATGGCACTGAAGTTA
Organism: Mastomys coucha; assembly: GCF_008632895.1. NCBI lineage: Eukaryota > Metazoa > Chordata > Mammalia > Rodentia > Muridae > Mastomys > Mastomys coucha. The sequence continues at coordinate 5,561,316 of NW_022196895.1, read as the reverse complement.
TTAATTCCTCTTGTTAGGGTATAGGTTTAGGTTTGATGGGAAACATATAACCTGAAACCTCTGCATTCCAGTAAACAGGTGACATCCATGTTATGCTGTAGGAGCAGCTCCTGTTGCATGTCAGGGGGTGAATGCAGAAGCCAGCTTTGGTACTTGTGGCATTTCAGACAGACTACCATAGATATCCAGATGAACCATAGATGGCTCTGTACAGAAACAGATATAACAAAATCACAAGCAATGTCTAATCATGACCATTTTCACCAAAATTCCTTTACTTCTTTCTAGTGAGGGTTTGGCTGAATAGTATCTGGGATTGGTTAGGCTTTCTATAGCAGTGTATGCTCAAAACTGATATGGGGTTGCAGTCTCTTTTAAATTTCTTGTTCAAAAAGGAACTGGCAATATCCTACCAGGTGAAATAAGAAATGGCTTTGTACTCACACACAGTGCTTATTAAATTATAGTTTAATAAGCAGTGTTTGAAAGGCTTGATCAGTGGCTAGGGAGATGGCTCAGGTGGTAATGTGCTTGAATAGCAAGGATGAGGACCTAAGTTCAAACTCCAGCACCCTCATAAGAAGGTGAATATGATAATGTACTGGGGAGCCAAGATAGGCAGATCCTTGGAGCTCGATGGCCAATTAGCCTAACCTGGCCAATAAGTTCCAGGCCAGTGACTGACCCTGTCTCTAAATAGAGGGAGAGGGCGGACAGTTCTCAGGAAGTTATACCCAAGGTTCTTCTCTGGCCTTCAGACATGTGCACATACATGTGCATTTGTACCTGCAAGCATGCATATTTACACACATGTATGCAAGCACATGTGTGGTGGAGTAGCGTAAAAAACATCTTGTCTATACGAGATATTGTTTTTGCTGAGTTACATGTTTGGACTCTGAGGGTGGCAACATGAAAGGTGAAACTCATAAACTCATATCTTTGGAGTTTATTACGAACCGATTGCATTTAGATGGGCCCTGCAAGGTATTGTCCTTATTTTTAGGAAATTAAGGTTTGATCAGTTTTTCTCAAGGCTTAGTGCTAAAATGTGAGGGTTCCAGAGTCTGACTAATGTTTGCTGGCCCTGAGACCAACTCCTGTGTCTGGCCTTCCACCAGGAGCGTGAGAAATGTCTCTTCTCTTACCAAGACTCTGAAAGAACTTCAAGCATTTAAGCTGAATGCAAGCTACTGTGTGCTGCTTTTCTTCCAGGAATCTCCAGTTACACATGAATAATCTGCTGTGATTGTTGGTCTCTCATGCTTGTTAGTCTGAGTCAGACAGCCGTGAGCCAGTTGAGAGACTCACAGGGCAGAAACACATCCCTAAAGCATATTCCATACACTTGGAGGCATGCTAAAAGAAGCATTACTGGAGGGTAGCAGCCGCCACTCTTGGCAGCCAAGTATAGTCTAGGTACAACCATCCATTCTTCAGACCTTTCTGAGTTTGTGTCTCTTTCAAACTGTGCAAAGTCTATATGACACAATGGAAGGATCTCAGTCTCTACAAGCTGTGGAAGTTTCTTCCTCAAGCACGAAGGCTATCTATCTCAGTATGGGAGAAAAGCCGAGGAAGTAACAAATCTCATGTTCATAATGTATAGGCTAAGCAGGGACAGCAGAAAGGTTCTGGAAAGCTAATTTGTGTTCAAGAGTCTCAGGCATGGTCGATGAATTCAGTAATACCACTAGTAGTTCTTTCTTTTTGCTTGCTGGTTTTTCTGAGACTGAGTTTTACTCTGTAGCTCTGGCTGGCCTGGCATTCACTGTGTAGAACAGGCAGGTTTTTTAACCAGGCAATCTTCTTGCTTTCTTGTCCTCTCTTCCAGTCTTAAGATTACAGGCAAAACAAACCCATCTAGCTCCTAACTTATAACACTTCATCCTTGAACTTCAGTCATCCTCTATAGCCATGTCTTTGTATGTGTGTTTATATAAACTCTATCTCCCTGTATATATGGGTACATAAAGGACAAGCTTAATGTGTGCCTGTGTTTCTGTGTATGAATTATTAACTAACCCTTATAAAATATGAGATAGGAAATATCAGGACCACTGAAGCTATAAAGCAAAAACACTTCTGCCAAATAGGATAAAATCTTGCTATAATATAATAAAACCACTAGGAGAAAATTCTGCTATATTCATAGAAATAGTGAAAAATGGAAACAGTATTGCACATATCTCAGGTTGACATCCAACTTTTCCTGTAGCTGAAGATGACCTTGACCTTAAGCTTCTCCTGTTTTCCTTTCTAATTGTTAGAATTATACGTATGTTTTATTAGAACTGCTTTATGCAGTACCATGAATTGATCCTGTGCCTTTGAGCATGCTAGACAGGCATTTTAGAAACTGAGCTATAGCCTTCACCAATAAAATCATTTTTTAAAATTCTATGTTCTTCACAGAAAAATTGAAATGACATTGGAAGTTTCTTGCTAGCCACTGTTGATGATGGTGTCCTCCAAGGCACTAAGCCCCTTTTAGCAAACAAGATCTTTCACATATTGGGTAGTTCAATAGCATTCCAAAGCTGTTACTGTTAGACTGGCCTTGAAATAGCTGGTACTGAGGAAGTATTAGGATTAAGATATGACAGAATTTAGAGAGGTTGGTGTTGGACAATAGAAGACAAATATGTAGATCCATGATTGTCATTAAGGATCATACAGGTACCCATTTTACAGATCTAAGTTGGAAGGAAAAGATGCTAGTAGTGTTGCTGTGATAGAACTTGGTCTAATTGTGCCAGTCCCTCCCTGCTCTGGTACATGAAGCTGTGTTACTCACTTTTACCATTTTTTCTTATCTTTTCCTTGTCTGTGTTTTATGTATTCACATTATTATTGTTGTTTCTATTCAAGCCTCATTCAAGTATGCAGTGCATTGGTGAGCATATTCCTCTCTTCTCCCCCATTGCCACCTACTAGAATCCCTCTTTTCCTCAGTTGAGTATCACCATACAGATATGATTTCTAAAACCTAAAATTTGTAATATTTTAAGTGTATCGCATGTATGTACTCCTGGAAATGACTACAATTCCTTGTTGCTTTTTTCCCTCTCAATGCCTTTTAGAGAATAAAATAATAATGATGACAACTTCTCATTCTCCTGCATTGACATCCTCCATCCCAGGTTAACAGTCATTCACCCAAGTACCTTGTTTTATGTGAAGATGGAGATGGGACTATGAACTCATACATGCTAGTCTGCATTGTATCAGCTGAGCTACATCTCCAGCCTTGTGTATCAAGTTTTAAACTCTACAACTCCACTTTTAAATAAGGCACTATATGGCTAGGGAGGATGAGGGAGAAGAGGAAAAGTTAAAACTGAAAATCAGGAAGCTTGTTGAATAGTATAATGAGCCATGGATGAAGGGATACCAGGTTCCTGTCCTTCCCCTGCTGTCAAGTACCTTGAAGTCTCATCCTTTAAGTGGAGGGGACAGACATAATTTCAAGGGAGTTTGGCAGAAGGTGAATCTAGACTGAGAAGTTCTATCTGGGTTCACTTTGGAGGGAGTGACTTGATTATCACGCGCAGAGCAGATCTCCCCCACTCCTTCCCAGAATGCATTTGATCAACATGTCGCTGTGGTACTAACTGCTGTCACGCATTACTATTAGGCTCTGAATATGGCCTCATTTGCAAATTATTTTACTGCTTGCTCTTTAGAATATGTGAAACTTTCAGCAGTGAGATGGCTTTGGTAATATGATGGCTCTGAGAGTTATGCACAAGGGACATGATGCCTGGGAGCCATATTCCAGCCTACTGTTCTGTCTCTTTCCTGTTCACATATCAGACAAAATTCCTCAGAATTCAAAAATTATTTTCAAAAGTGCCTTAGAGTGCTTGAAGTGCAAGCATACTGACTTGAGTTCAAATTCCCATCACTCATTTTAAAAGGTGGTTGTGGTCACTATTGTAAACCCCTTGTTGTGAGATGGAAACAGGCTGATTCTAGGAGCTTGACAGCTTGCCAGACTAGCCAAAACATAAACTCCAGGGTCAATGCAAGACCATTTCTCAAGAGAATAAGGCAAAGAGTGATAGCGGATGTCTTAGTTTTTCTTCTTGTTGCTGATGGAGAAGAAAGCCTTTATTTGGCTTATCTTTCCTGATCAGCAGTCATATTTGAAGGAAATCAAGGCAGGAACTTGAACAGGAAGTGAGGTGGGAGCTACAGTGGAAAGCTACTTACTAGCTTACTCCTATAGCTTTCTCACTTGCACAGAGGTCTCACCATCCAAAATGGGCTGCCCCGCTTACATCAGTCATTAAGAAAATTTCACACAGACACATCCACAGACCAATCTGAAGGAGGTAATTTCTCAGTTTCTTTCAACTTGACAGAAACTAACCAGCATAGAGGAAGATACTCCACATTCTCCCCTGGCTTCTATGTTCACACACATAGGCACCCACACCAATATACGTATGCATATACATACAAGCTCACTATACATATTTAAACCGAAGAAGATGCCTTCCACACAGGTTCTTATTGAGTGTCTAAACAAATGAATGTGAAATAATGAACCACATAGAACCATCTGACGTAAGGATATCTCCACTTTGAGTTGGAAAGGACGACTTTAATTTATAGCTACAGCTAATCAGATAATATGGAAGTGTGGATTATAGAGCTTTAGGGACATTCTGATGGGTTTGGTGGTAGGGAGAAACAACATAACACATAATGGACCAGAACCAAGAGTATTCTTGTTAGGAGTGAATGAATTTATATAGATTCAACAGATTACCATATTGATATGTGACACATATTCCTAAACACAGTACAATCAATAGGTTTAAGCATCTTATTGCAACTCCTCTTCAATAAGTAGACATCCGAGCCCAGTAATTCTTGATAGTGAGGAGTTAGAGGAGAGAAAACTGGCCACCTGAAGAGAAAGTTGAAGCCAGAGGTGGATCTTTGCATCCTCATAGATCAGCACCCTTCCTGACTTCCTGTGGTTCACTTCTTGTTACTTCTTGGGTTATTCAGTTCCTCATCAAATACTTAATTTATCTTCATTATGGGAACACATTGCTTTTATAGCTATTAAGTAGGTTATAATGAAGTCAGGCATGTGGTTCAGTTGGTTAGAGTCTTTGCCTGATATACATGAGGTATGAATTAAGCATGGTGACACACACCTGTAATTCCTCCAATTTTGAGGTGAAGGCAAGAGAATCAGAAGTTGATCAACTGCATAGTATGTTTGACAGTCTAGAATACATGAAGTCTTTTCTCATTTCTTTTAAATTTAAAAAAACTAAATTAAAAAATTAAAGTATGTTGCAATGGATAAAAATATTAATTTTATTTTATTACTTATCATTACTTGTATGTATTTGTGAGGATGTATGTACATGTGCCTGAGTGTGTGTGTGGTTGTCAGAGAACAACTTTGTGGAATTGGTTCTCTCCTTTAACACTGGCAGGTTTTCTGTGGTTCAAGCTCAGGCATCATACCAAGCACTTTTACTGGCCTGACCATCAGAATGGCCTCCAGGGAATGTTTCAGGTACTAAGACCTGTGGGCTGGCTAAAATAAGTTCTTTTACTTTTTTCTTGATTGCAAAATTGTTTATCCAGTGAACTAAAGAAGCTCCATTTTGTGAGGAGGTGGTAGGTATGGCCAAACACCATCAGAATGTTGAGGGATCTGCACACTTTATAGGGGTGGGGAACCCAGACTGGATTTCCTTTCAAAGCCAATGGAAAGTCCTGCTTACCTTCTCCTTTGCTGCCCTAGTTGTTGCAGTTAGAGGAAAGAAGGAGGAAGACTTGTGGGGTGGTGGTGTGCAGCATGGATCATAGGAAATGCTCAATCTAATCTTTTGTCCTGGTCCTTAATTTAAAAATAGTAATGCTTTTACTTCAAACTAACTTTGATTTCTTTTTCAGACTAGTCTTTGAAGGAGTATCTTCTGGATAATTTGTGCCACCATATAAAGAATTGGTACAAACATTAGGTGTATACACACTGACGTGCTGGGCTAGCCTAACTGATCACTCCTGGATCTTCATATCTAGCCTAGGGCTGGGTTTATAACAGAGACAAAGGACTTCAACATTTGCTTCAGCTTGCCAAAAATGTGTCTCTGACTTATATTGAGTCTTTGGATATTTTCTCCCCAAATCTTGCTTTCTTTCTTTTGTGAGCTGAGTTCTTTTGTGTATTTATTGCTACTTTATTTCAAAAGTCATTTTTAGAAAGTGGTCTGTACTTTTTCATGATTTTATTTAATGTGTTATTTAATCATGAGAGTGCAGGGCTTTGTGTATACCTGGCAGAATCTGTCAACTGAACCATATGCCCAGCCCTCATTGTAACATACTTAATAGATATGACAGTAACATGTTCCCACAGTGAAGGTAAATTAAGCATCTGATGAGGGACCAAATAAGCCAAGAAGAAACAAGAATGTTGATCACAGGAACTCAGGAAGAGTACTGACCTGTAAGGATGTGAAAACCCACCTCTGGTATCAACTTTCTCTTCAGGAAAATAGCTTTAAAGGTAGACAAATCAACTGTCTGTTGCATGTACTAGCAATCTGGTCAAACCACTGCATTTAGTGAGTGAGGAAAGAGAGAGCAGGTATCAACCCAGAAGGTATCATTGGCTCTGGGGAATCTGTCGACTTGCTCTTAGAGGTGGCTAGTCAGAATGGACTGTATCCCTCTTGCAGAACATCCCTATGTTAGGTGACACTCCTGGGCTGCCTATAGTCTTTGCCTTAACCTGATTTAACAAGTACTTGCCAACTTTCTCAACTGTTGTAATGCTACATCTGTGATCTTCCTGGTTACTGCATGAGGGAGTCCTGGGATGCTCCTAGACTCCTGGTGGGGACTTCTATCTCACAGAGACCACTTAGGACTGCTTCTCATCCACTAAAGTGTATGGTATCTCAGGGGTATTCTAGTGACTGGACAGATGCTGAAGATGTCCCCTTCACTAGTCCCATTCTTCCAGTGCTTCATTTCCTGTTTAGATGTGATGCTAATGTGCTTGTAAGGAACAGAAGAATGTTCTAAAACACAGTGAGAAGGCATGTGTGGACACGCTACTTTCTGAAACATTGGCACTAGATGAATGTTTGAATGGCAACTGTACGTATGATGCACACCCTACCATAATCCAAGAAGGTTGAGGATTTTCCAAGACATAATCTATGCCTCACAATCTGTGCTAGTTTTCCCTGCTTAATATTTTGTCTTGAACTGATTTCCACTCATCAGTTAATGACCTCAGAGTCACCCATGCACACCATTGATGCAAGACATTTCTCTACCAGCAGGAGAAACGCTAATACGTAGTATTACTGGCTCCATCCAGTTGCCGTGTGTTTTTATGAGTTCTTGTCAAAACCAATTATTTAGCCTATTTTCAAGATATAAAAGGCATAATTTTAATTGAAAGAAGTCTTTCTCAGCACTTGAAAACACAACCAAGTATTATGAATTACTTTGTTTCATTCTCTCATTCTGTAGCAGTGGCTCTCAACCTTCTTAATTATGTGGCTCTTCACTACACTTCCTCATATTGTGGTGACAACCAGCTGTAAAAGTATTTTTGTTGCTAATCTTAATGTGAATTTTGCTACTATTATGAATCATACTGCAAATATCTGTTTTCCTATTCTTTGTGTTTTGAAACACACTGGTTGATGACCACTTCGTTAAAGTCTCTTTTAATTCAACTGTTTGACATATGGCAATTTCCTTTTTACAAACGTTTACCTGAGAAATATGAATGTACCTGAAGTAGTAGAGTGTGTCTCTGTCATGCACTCAGCCTGTGGTTCAATCCTCATAGCAGCCTAAAACGTGTTGAGAGGTTGTGCCCACTTATAATAACAGCACTTGGGAAATAGAGGCAGGAGGATGAGAAAGGTCAAGAGAATCCTGAGCAATTTAGTGAGTACAGGCCAGCATTGGCTATATGAATGAGGCCCTGTCTCATCACACACACACACACACACACACACACACACACACACACACACACACACACACAGAGAGAGAGAGAGAGAGAGAGAGAGAGAGAGAGAGAGAGCTAATTTAATAAAAATGTTTTTCTAATTTGCATATAAAATAATTTATTATTTCCTGGAAATGAATGCACCATGTGGAGTCCTGAAACTCCTTTTTTAGCTGATGAGATTCTGCATCTTTCTGGGTGGTCAGGATGACAGGTCCCAAGGTGTGATGCGCAGATGTTTTCCACAGGGGAGCTAGTACCCTATAGTCCTTATTGTGGAATAGAGAGGCCAGAAGAATGAATGAATTACAATTACAAGAAAAGGTTCTGAGAACAGAACCAGACCAAAGATTCCTGACTCATGTGTGAAGCCCATCTCTCAGACCATCAGTGATTCTGCAGTCCTCCAAGGAATCCCAGACCACAGAAATACTGAGATGACAACACTGGGTCATGATCCACTCATTTTTCATACAGCTCTATATACTGCATGCTAGTTTAGTCTGTGTACATATCTGCTTACATTTAGATGTTGTCTTATGAATATACGGCCAATACTTTGCACAGGGTCCTGGGCTGAGCTGGGACACACACACTAGATAATTTCTACAACACTTAGTTTAATATTTGGCTCCTACAATGTTTTTTTTTTTTTAACATTTAACATTTGTGAACAAGGACATTTATTTATAATTTAAAGAGCCAATCCTATTTATATGCATTCATTCATTCATTCATTCATTCATTCATTCAATGGTATCTAGTGTGTGTGTATGGGAGGAGTGTGTGTGTGTATGTGTGTGTGTGTGTGTGTGTGTGTGTGTGTGTGTGTGTGTGTAGCGCAGATGTCTTCATCTATCAATCTGTCATGGTCTTTTATTTTTTGAGGTAGGGTCTATCACTGAAACTGGAAATCACCAATCTGTCTAGACTGTCTGGCCAGCTATTTTCCTGCTCTGCCTCTCCAGTATTGGTATAATAAGTATGCACCACACCCAGCATTTTATAAAAGTGCTTGAATTTCACTCAGCTCCTCAAGCTTATGCAGTAAGCGCTTCACCAGCTGAGCCGTTGCCCGAGCTTCTCCATGTATCTTTTCCCCCTGAGGTTTTAGTGTTTGCCAAAACCTGTTCTAGATGTATCAAAATAATACTTGTCTTTCTATTCTAGTTTGGGGAAAGAGACACAAGCAACAGCTTCTAACAGGTATTAAGGTCAATTAGGAGTCTTTGAAATGAGGACCAATACGGCAGGAGCTACCATGTGAAATGACATTTCTATGTGTCTGAAAACAAAACACTAACATGTGTATTGTCAGTGAAAGTTTCACAAAGTCAAAACAATTTTGCACACAGAACTGGGCAACATGTCTTATATTAACATTACCTTTAAAGAATCACTGTTTGAGGGAAAAATTACAATAGAATCCAGTCTGTAAATATGAGAAGACAAAGGTATACAAGAAATATGTTAAGAGTCTGACAGACCAAATGATATGCATGTGAAAAACTTTAAAAGTTTGATAGATAGACATTGAAATGCCTCAAGGAGGGGGAGTAGGATTAGAGCTCAGTTGCTAGAGTGCTCATCTAGCATGTAGGGAGCCCTTGCTCTCATCCCTACCATTGTATAGACCTGGCTTTTTCCTTCCAGGGGTAGAGGAAAAAGAGGACCAGAAGTTGAAGGGCATATTTGGATACATGCTTCATATTTAGTAAGCTAAAGCCTATCATATGTTATATGAGACATTACTTCAAAAAAGAAATGTTTTAATGTCATGGGAGGCCAAAACAAAACAAACAAAACAAGCAAAACAAAAGCCCAAGAAACAAAACAACAAAACAACCCCCCCCAAACTCTATAAAATCTAAGTAAAAAGAGAAGGACATTAACTTATATGTAGAGATTGGCTCCATTCTGAAGGGAGGCCTGAGAAATACAAAACCTCTATCCATGGATAAGGGATGAGAGGCCCCCTCTTATATTATGGGTGCCTGTAGCAAAGGCTGAGTAAGAATCCACTTGTTTCATCGGTTTTGTGGACAACAAATAAATCCTACATCTCAACTCCCAAGTTTTCAAATACTTAATCTTTTGCACAGTAAATTGGAAAGTCCCACTTTCTTAGGATAATACAAACATATTTTAACTGTGAATGATGAGAGAAGGCACAGAAAAAAAAGGAACAGCCAGGCAGTGGTGGCGCACACCTTTAATCCCAGTACTTGGGAGGCAGAGGCAGGTGGATTTCTGAGTTCGAGGCCAGCCTGGTCTACAGAGTGAGCTCCAGGACAGCCAGGGCTATACAGAGAAACCCTGTCTTGAAAAGAAAAAAAAGAAAAAGAAAAAAGAGGAACAACAGTGTGCATGTGTTCTATTGAAGAATCATATGTGCACATTTGGGCAGTTTAATTAAGTAATTAATCTTTGCAGCCCTGGGCATTAAACACAAGGATTTCTATATGACTTCTTGTTACTGAGATCTACCCAAACTTAGGATATCAAAAAAAAACAAAACAAAAAAAAAAAACAAAAAACAAAAACAAAACAAAACAAAACAAAAACAAAACAAAACAAAAAAAAAAACTAGTCCTCAAGATTCCCATTCAGAAGAGACTTATGTTAGCATGCTTGCAGAGAAAGCTTGGAGACATAACAGTGCTAAAATGTTAACAAAACCTCAGATTTATCAAATTTGTACATATAATGTGCTTAACTTATAAGAACATATTATAAAATGCTCCTACTTTTTAGGGTTGAGTGAGGTATGTAAGAAAAACTGAATGTATTAAATGTATGCATGTAGTCTGGGATAATTTAGGTACTGAGTTTATACAAAGTCCCTTATAAATGATGACTAAGCCTATCAAATTAAATATAGAGGATAATGAATCTTTTAACATCTTTAGTCATTGTAAACTAAACTTAAAGCTTACATAAGTAGAGTTTTGAATTAGTGCCTATAACAATAAGTCATATTAATTTTAAAGTACAAATTAGCTGTCATTAGACATTCCTGGAGTAAAAATCCACCTTCACACCCTCTACAGCTTACATAGACAGCCCCATCTACCTTTTTCATTTACTCATTCATTCACCCATTCAAGAATATCATTTCTTTGATTGCTTACTGGTTGTTAAACCAAGCAATTCGCTTAGGTACACAAGAACAAGAGAAATTGACTGTCATTACCTGAGATAGAGGCAAAGTGAGCAGCTGAGCTGAGGAACTCAAATTGGAGAATTTTATTTAATTTTAACATTATTGTTATTATATTATTTAGTGTGGTAGCCTCAGGCTTCTAGGCATTCTGTCAAGTGCCCTTGCATTACCTACTGCTATACCATTTTGCTTTTCCCCAACTGCTAAAATATCTTAAGCCTAACTTGCTCTCTTTCGCTATGTCTGTTCATCTGTATCTCTCTTTCTCTGTCTCTCTGTCTCTCCGTCTCTGTCTTTGTCTCTCTCTCTCTCTCTCTCTCTCTCTCTCTCTCTCTCTCTCTCTCTCTCTCTCTCGGTTTTGAGACAAGGTCTTACTCCACAGCTCAGACTTGCCTCAAATTTCTGGCAATCTTTTCATGTGTAAACTTCCCTAGTGCTGGGGTTACAGTGTGAACTGCCATACCTGGCTCTAATTAACTCTAACTGACTCTTAGCTCTTGGAATGATACAGCCTCCTTTCTTTCTTTCTTAAGACACATGATCATGCAGGATGATTCTGAAGGATTGTGCAGAAAATCGAGAAGATGAGTTTTATACAGTGAATTACAATGGTTGAGATTCCCATTACAGATGCAGTCACTGATCCTCGGGGATTTCATAGTCTTGTTGGGGACACAGGTGTGTTAAACAGTGGCTTAGGGTCAGTGCACTATAGCACACCCCACCTAGTATAGCTTCACCTTGGTATTGTCTGACTGCTATTCTTTTAGCAATGTGGTGTGTAGCTATTTAATATGGGGACTTACTTGTGAGCCATGTAGAGATAGTGGGGCACACATATGGGTTACATGCAAACACTGCACCATTCTACATAAGGACTTGAATACTTCATTTCTGATGTGATGATAGTCCTAGCACTGAGCTATTTGCTTTGCCTCTGCAGTGAGAACATAGGCACACAGAGGAATGACACTTTATCCCTTGTTTATTAGGAAAGGGTCCCTGTGTAGTTCAGGCCTCTAATTCACTATGTAGCCGAGGATAAACTTGAGTTTCTGATCAGTGTGCCTCTACTTCTCAAGTATTGGGAGTAAAGTGTACACCATCATGCTCGGTCCATGCAGTGCCAGAGATAAGTACAGAACCTAATGCAAGCTGGGCAGGCACTCTACCACTCAGGCACATGCCTGCCCCAGTGCATAGCCTTAGCGCTGGGCAGGCACTCTACCACGGAGCCACATGCCTGCCCCAGTGCATAGCCTTAGCGTGTGCCCTTATCCTCAGCCTACAAGTGTAGTTGGTCTGCTGCCTTCTCTGAGGACAAATGCCTTGAGGTACTAGGTAGGGTATATGATAGATATTAGAATTATACTATTAAAATGCCAGAGGCATGGAGCTAGAGAGATGGTTCAGAAGTTAAGAGAGCATACAACTCTTGCAGTGCCCCAAGTTCAGTTCCTAGCACTCACATTGGGTGGCTCACAACCATTTGTAATCAGAATTCAAAGGATACGCAGCACATCCAAACACACATCCATATAATTAAAACTAATAAAATAAATCTTTAAAAAAATACGTAAGTAGCTCCAATCTTTTTTGGTTGAATGCTCAGGCGCTTGGAATTTGTCCCCAGGGAAGTCAGCGGCCTCACTGGGAAGTCAGCGGCCTCACTGGGAAGTCAGCGGCCTCACTGGGAACCCAGAAACGTTTTAACTTTTAACGTTTCCTCTCCCTCTCCTGCTAGCAACCTATTCTACTTAATTTGTGTTTGACTACAAAAGTGTTAGGTTTCATTACAGAATTTTCAAACAAAATTTGATATTTTTATTTCTCTCTGCCTGTTGTACTTGTGCAACCATTTAAGTTTCATGTCAAGTGTTCTGTTGCCCTCTTCACTTCCCTAATACCTCTTTTTTCCTCTCTAGTGGTACCCCTTCTAATTTCATAGTCTATATCCACCATCATGAATACTTATACATAAACATAAAAATCCACAATGAGAAAAAAACACAATACTTCTCAGAGCCATGCTTTTTGTTAAAAAACAACAACAAAAAAATCTTTATTTAATTTTCTTTACAGCACAACAAAACTTCGTTTAATCTGTGTAACACATTTTTCATTATTCATTTATGTGCTGATGGACAGTCAGGCTGGTTCTAATTCCATGCTATTGTGTGTAGCATAAACTAAGTTTAATAGGTTTAACACATAGTGGAAAGAGGGAGCACTTTGGTCATCCCCTTCCTTAAGGTTCACTAGATAAATTGAAAGAACATGAACAGTAATTTGGAGAGAGAGAGAGAGAGAGAGAGCAAGAGAGAGAGAGAGAGAGAGAGAGAGAGAGAGAGAGAGAGAGAGAGAGATCATTTTAACACACTTTGGAGCCTATAACAGCAGGGAATGAGGAACACAGACTTGGAGATGACAAAACCCCTTCCTTTCCTGTATCTGCCC
>NW_022196895.1:5524917-5547675 GCF_008632895.1 Mastomys coucha | reverse complement strand
GATTTTGGAAGCCAAATAAAGGCTCTTGCTGCTTTTCACACTTCTGTGTTTTGGTGTTTGGCTCTAGCTCTGCCAGGCTTTCATCAGAAACAGTCCACTAGTTTGAAAGACGGGTCCACTGGGTCGTATTGAAATATGGAAGATAATACCTAATACTGTACAGTAAAGATTCAATCTAGATGGTTCAAATGTCTGTATTTATTCATATTGGAGGAATGCTACTCTTCCATATGTTATGTTCTAATGAATGCACCTCATGGCAAGAGAAAGCCATCTTTTTCCTTCTACCTGGGAAAATCTTACCCCACTGGAATGTGTCTGGTAAAGCTTCCCATGCTAGTTCCCAGATCTTGGAAGGGCCTAACCTACCTCAGACAGAATGGAGGTCAGAGTGTGTGAGATAGGATCATGTAGATTCTACAAGGCACCATCTGTTGGGGCTCTACCCAAATCTGGAATTAGATCAAGCATGTTGCTAAAAAAAGAAAAAGAAAAAGAAAAAGAAAAAAGGAAAAAAAAGACTGAAAAGAAAGAACTCCTTTTCACCAGAGATGTTTTATGTAATCAACACCAAAGGCTTTAGGGTTCTACTCAGAACCTTCTTACTTGTCAAAATATGTTTATGAATTTGAGAGAGCTTGCATCAACATGTGTGTGTTTAATTCCCTGGGCCAAGTCTGACTCTCAGATTGATATTGGTTTTCACCAGCTGTTTGGGGAGTGAGACATACAACAGGTGGGTGAGTGAAGCTAACCAACTCAACAGCTTGCTGTTTTGAGTGCAGAAAGGAGATGGGCTGACTGCAGGTGGGGGCTGGGTTGAGGGCTGAGTGCCCTTGCATTAAGGACATGTGGCCACCCTGATTGGGAGAAAAACAGCCATGTATCCTGAGTGCACCAGGGTGGTCCCATTACAAACACTATTGGCTCTTTTGGCCATGTGACAGGTCTGCCTTGGTAGAAATTGATTGATTGGCAAAAGGCAACACCTGTTTCCTCCAAATTGCATCCAGTTGTCACTGAATCTAAAATTCCACATTCAGGAATTCAGTAGGTGGGTCTTGAAAGCTTTGGTAAACCTTTCAGGAGGCCCCATGCAAACAGCTGACTTACCCACACTTAAACTCTTGTCTGTTGGTGCTGGGAGATGGTGTAGCCAGGCAGACAAATCCACTGAAAGTTTGGTCATTAGGAGAGAATGTCAAGTTTATTCAGAAGCCAATTGTGTCTATACCTTGGACAGGAGCCTTGTGCTGGCTAATTTCATGTCAATCTGACACAAGCTGGAGTCCTTTAAGAAGAGGGGAACTCAGTTGAGAAAATACCCTTTAGGCCCTTCCACAGGCAAGCCTGTGTTACATTTCCTTGACAGATGATTTGAGAGGGTCCAGCCCACTGAGGATAACCCTGGCTACCACCCTGCCTAGGTGGTTCTGTAGGTATATAAAAAAGCAAGCTGAGCAAACCATGACAACCAAACTAGTAAAACTCCCTCCTCCATGACCTGTGTATCACTTCTTGCCTTGAATTCCAGCCCTGCTTTCCCTGTAAACTGAAATAAACCTTTTTCTCCCCAAGTTGCCTTTGGTCACGGTGTTTCATCACAACAAATTATCCTCACTGAGATGAGAAGAGTGTACAGTACTAACTATTAAGATAATGGCCACAGCCTATTTCAGTCTGCTAAGAACATTAACCATTTTGTTTTAAAGTATTTGTGTAGACACACGGAAACAGCTTGATGCCGTGGAAGACTTCAAATCTCTTCAGGAACTAACCTCAGCTGTTGTTGGTCTGCTGACTATATTTGCTAAATCTAATGAAAGAATTTCAGTTATTATCTTTATTGAGTACTGTGATTTGAGTGAGAAGTGTCACCCAGACCAGCTTATATGTTTGAATACTTGATATCCAGTGGTGACACTATTTTGGAAGTTTGAACCTATAAGAGGTAGAGCCTGGCTGGAGGAAGTGGGTCACTAGTGGAGGGCCTTGAAAATTTATAATCCAGACCCAATTCCTGTCAGTTTTCTGCTTCTGGACTACTAATGCAGTGTGACAAGCCACCTCACATTCCTGTGCCATGGTCTCCTTTCTGTGATGGGCTGTATCATTTCTTAAACTGTGAACTAAAACCAATCCTTCCCCATTCTGAGTTGCTTCATATCAGCTATTTGGTCACTGTGACACAACAACCAAATACATTGGACTAGAAGAGCCACTGGAGTCCTTGAATTCCTTTTTTTTCTCAATAGAGTACCTTGGTGGTTTGAATAGGTATGGCCTCCATAGACTCATGTGTTTGAATGCTTGGCCCATAGGAAGTGGCACTATGAGGAGATATGATCTTGTTGGAGTAAATATGGCCTTGTTAAAGGAAGTATGTCACTGAGGGGTTGGGGTTCAAGGTCTCCTATATTCAAGATCTGCCCAGTGTAATAGAGTCATCTTCTGCTGCCTTGGGCTCAAGATGTAGAATTCTCAGCTCCTTCTTCAACACTATGTCTTCCTGCACACTGCCATGTTTCCCACCATCATGATAATGGACTAAATCTCTGAAACTGTAAGCCAACCCTAATTAAATGTTTTATAAGAGTTACCATGATCATGGTGTCACTTCACAGCAATGAAACCCTAACTAAGTTAAATACCTTCTCCACATTCTTCATTTGCTACTTTCAATTCTGCTCTGGTCTCCATTGTCTCCTGGTCCAGGCTTCATCTCTTTCAGCTTGACCTCTCCTGAGAGTGTGGATGTTGGAATCTTTAGGATTGTGATTTCAACCCATTCTTCCCTCTTTTCTCTTTTGTTGTAGGCTGCATTTTTTTTTGTTCCTATTTCTTCCACATAGCTGCAACATCTTTACAAGGCAAAGAAAGCCCTTCTCTACCTCATGCCATCTAACCTTTCGGTCAACCTTTCCTCATTCAGCTTCATCCTTCCTTTCTCAGCTTGTATCTTGCTACTACCTCTTGTATAACTCATGTGTGTTGCTGCTCCATGCTGATGCTTGGAGCCACTTCCCACTTTCTTCTTCCCATTTTGCTCCTGTTACATCTTTTTCACTCACCTTGAGGACTCTTTGTTGACCTTATCTGATAGTCATCCCTGCCTCCTTTTTCTCCCGAACATCACACAGGAAAAAATACAAGCTTTATTTTATTTTTCAATTATGATCTATATAAAGCCAAAGGAAGTAGTGCATTTACTTTTAATTATCTTAGTACTGCCAACCTTTGGCCTATGGGCAGCTTGATTATTATTCAATTTATGCTGGCTTTGCTAAGATTATTTAACAATTACAGTCATTTTGAATGCCATCACTCTTGGTCCTCCCCATACCTCAACATTTTAAATATACATCACTTTATGTATATCTCTTTATGTTTTGTTTGTTGACTTACTATTGTTTGAAACCTCATTCATGTATCTCAGGCTAGCCTGGAACCAGCTATATAGCTCAGAAAAACCTTGATCTCCTGATCCTTTTGCCTTCACCTTCTCAGTGCTGAGATTACAGGAGTGTGCCTCAATCAATCAATCAGGTTTTTTTTTTTTTTTTTTTTTTTTTTTTTTTTTTTTTTTATTTAGACAGGTTCTTCTTATCTGGGTCTAGCATGTAATTCATTAAGTGTGTATGACTTAGAACTTCCAGCCCTTCTGTCTCTACCTCTTTAATGTTGGAATTACAGGCATGCACTACCACATTGAGTTTATGCAGTGCTAGGGATAGAACCAGGGCTTTATGCATACTAGGCAAGCACTGTACCAACCTACCGGAGATTTTTAGTTTTTGATGCTGTGAATGGAACTCAGGACCTTGTACATGCTAAGTATAAGCTTTACCACTGAGTGACCTTCAGCCTCTGCTAGGCCATCAAGAGTAAGGAGGGGGAGTCTGATCTGGGCAAGCTGCCAGGTTTCTTCTGAGGCCATGCTGCTTCTGAGTCAGTGCTAAGTAGTGGATCCCGACTTGGGGCGCTATGGTTCCAAGCCAATGTCAGGAGGTAACTGTGGTAGGATCAAGCAGCTGCCAGCAGCAAAACCTTTGGGAGAGAACTCTCTTCCCCAAAAGTGTTACAGTTTTTATATGACAGGCTTCGCTGTCGATCTTTGATGAAGCAACTCTTATGTTTTATTCATTGTGGACTGGGTGTTATATACATTTTGGGGGAGTTTGGGGTCTAAAAGGAGATGCTTACTTTGGCTTGGTCTGAGATGTTAGGGATGTCTCATCTGCATGTGGAGGTTCTGCTTCTGCTTCTCTCCATGGTGTGCCAAGGGGTGCCATGATCATGTGACAGGAACCTGGTCAGGAGTAGGTGAAATACCTTCCTCAGGTCTGAGTATCCTGGGGTTTCTGAACCCCCTCAACCTTACCAAGTTTCCTGGCACAGTCCACTGCCCCTCAAATGACCTCTGTCTATCATTATGTCTCAGTGTGTTATGGATTTAGCTTCTTTTGGAACTTTTCATTCTTCTCCTTACAAGATTAAGGTACATTTTCCATCAAATAGCCAAAGCTAAGAAGAAGAAAAGAGGAGGAGCCAGAGGAAGAGAAGCAAAGAAGTAAAAGCAGAAGGAGGAGGAGGAGGAGGAGGAGGAGGAGGACGAGGACGAGGACGAGGACAAGGAGGAGGAGGAAGAAGAAGAAGAAGGAGGAGGAGGAGGAGGAGGAGGAGGAGGAGGGAGAAGAAGAAGAAGAAGAAGAAGAAGAAGAAGAAGAAGAAGAAGAAGAAGAAGACAAACAAAGAAAGAATAGCTGTGGAGAGTCATTAGATTGATTCTTCCAGCCACCAGCCACTTGATGATTGTGCCTGACTCCACAGCAGTCTCCAGACATTTGAGAAAATATTTAGCTTGACTTTTGGGAGCAGGAGTTCATAGATCACTGACTTTTCTTATGTTAATAAACTCTTGTCTGCTTCTTAAAAATAAGGAGGAAGCAAAGTCTAAAAATACTTTATATAGCATAAAAGTCCCTAGTGATTGACTGAGTCAATAGCCCAGGGCTTAAAGCAAAGGTCATCTGTCCAGTAACTTGGGATACTGAAAAAGTTACTTAAGTTTCTGGAGTCTTTATACAGAAATATTATATAAGGAACTAAATGGAAGACTAGATCAATTGATATTAAGGTGTAGTGTCATGCCCTTGCCATCTTAGCCACCAGGATGGCTGAGGTAGGGGAATTGCTTGGGCCCAATACTTCCAAGACAGCTTTGGCAACATAGTAAGGACCTATCTTAGAAAAGAAAAGATGATACTGAGTAAAAATGCTTAGAAAACACTGAAATTGTTCTGTTGGGACCTGAGTATCAAAATAGGGGCACATGTTTTTTGATTAATATGAAAAGAATAAACCCACATTTTATTTTTGTCATCGTTCTATCTTAGATGAGACCCAATACAAAAATATAGCATAAAAATTCAGTATCTCCAATAATTCTCTGCCAATCATAAAGACTTGGGGAGGTTCATATAAGTTGCTGAGCTCCCTTTCCAGCGGTGTATCATTACTGATCTTAACTTGGAGAGGGGATTTGATGCTAATGATTGATAAGCTGTTATTTAATATTTTATTTTATTTTATTTTATTTTATGTCACGCTTTCAGAAAGAAAGTTCACAGTAATCATTAGAGGAGTATCCAAAACCCAAATCTTCATATAAACTGAACTTCTAGTAGTCTTTTTGATCTCCTAAGTATCAGGATATTATGTTCATCTAGGTGATGGAAGTCAGAACTCTTGGATACGTCATTACATAGGTGATATAGTGTCCTCCACTTTGCTAGTCCCTTAGGTTATTGCAGCAAAAGGCCTAACATTCATGAAAGAGTAGTAACATTCATGTTACTTAGCTGCAAAGTCCTCCTAACACCCCCAAGTCGTGACAGCATACCCAGGTATCACATATGTCTTCTAGATACTTTGCTCCTGTTTGAAGAATGCTGAAAGATTTTAAAAAGTCATACCCACCCCTCCCCACATCTACCAAAGGCTCTTCACTCATCACTTCTCAGGGTTAAAATTCCACTTGCTCTGAACACTTTTCATCCTCCATTTTGCTACTCACAATGAACAAGGCCAAAGGATACATTATTGTATATTAGTGTATCCCTGGGTTCCTTGTAAAATAAGAATGGGACCAGTGGAGAAATTGATTAACTAAGACTTCTAGTTCTTTGTAATTACTGCAGAATAAAAATGATTCCCAGAAAAATCTGTGACTTGTCTCCACACTTTGAGAAACTTTAGTTTTATTGAAAAGAAATCAAAGTCAATAAATTTCAAAATACTTGAATTTGAATACCAGTTCTTAGAACTGACTTCTTTTTCTTGAGAATGCTTCTAAGCTGGTGTTGAATACCATAAGAGATGAGCTCACAGAAATCTCACATAAGCTCTCAGTGGATAATATCTATTTGTCACCAAGCCATAGGTAACACAGAAGCACTTCAAGGTATAACCTTCCTTCTAGTCTTACAGATTTCCACAATGAAGTGGAGTCTGAGTGACAAGAAATGTGATGTTCTTACTGTCTAGAGATAAGGATATATCAAAGGCATTTTTGGTTCCTGGGCCAGTCCATTCCTTGGAGGTAAGAGGCTGTCACTGGGGTGATAAAGAGTGCAGAATAGCCTTCGTATCACCATGGATGGATATACAGCTCAGCTTATGCTACCTGCCTTTGTGACTTTCCTTGACTGATTACTTACTGATATATAGATTTATGCTTTCATTATTAGTAAAATTAAATGAATTAAAATTCAAATGAGATAGTGTGTAACTGTTAATCATTTTACTGTTGGAAGTCTTCTAGGAAAATGAATTTGATATCATAAATATAGAACCATTAAGATCCTAGCCTGTTTTCCTCAATTGAATGAGGACTTCTCAGGCTGGGGTTGTGCTTCAGTTGGTAGACTGCTTACCTAGCATGTACAATCCCCAGAACCACATAAACCAGGTTTGGTGGTCCATAACTATCATCTTAGCATTTGGAAAGTGAAGGCAGGAGTATCAGGAGTTCAAGGTCATACTCTGCTACACAGAATGTCAGAGACCAGCCTGGGCCATATATCAAAACAGAATAGTTAATTTTCTGTAAATTTGTAATTTGTTGTTGGGTTAGCTACAACAGCTAGGCCAAATTACTTGGTGAATTCAGGACAGTAGAAGACAAGGTTGGTAATTCCCTAGAAATGACACCAAAAGTTGTCCTGTACTCTTCATATATATGTCCATACATGAACACATGCAAAACCACAAGTGAATACACATGCGCAAACACACACACACACACACATACACACACACACATACACACACACACACACACACACCCCAAAGAGAGAGGGGGGCAGGGATTTCTTGGCAATGACACTGTTACTGTCTTTGACTGGATGGTCTTGGATCTCCTGGAGTTGCAGTTACAGGCAGTTGTGAGGTACCTCACATGGGTGCTAGAAACAAAGCTCAGGTTCTCTGCAAGAGAATAGTTGTCCCTGAGTATTGAGCCATCGTGTTCCCTGACCTGAAATCTAGTCTTCTTTATTAATAATTTACTTCAGGGGACTGGGCTATAGCTCAGCAGTTGTAGTGTTTGTCCAGTATGCATAAAGCTCTGGGTTTAATCACCAGTACCAGTTAACTAAGTGGAGTGGCACATGCCTGTAGTTCCAACACTTGAGAGGCAGAATCAGAAAGATTAGAGGGGCGAAAGAATTGGAACAGCCTCTGGACTCATATGCAACACTATTCTTGATATTAAAGCATAAGCATTGATTTTTTTTCCCAAAGTATAATTGGAAATTTTTTTTATAGCAACTAACTTACCTTCTACATAACCCTGAAATAGTACCCTGAAAATTTAAAATTGAAAGGCTTTGATTAACACCTTAGCTAATAACCTAAAGAATCCAATGAAAGAATTTAAAACTGAGGCCATGCGCCTTATATTCCTATTCATCTTGTAAAACAACATACCATGTCACTTCTTTAAAGGAAAAATTAATGTTATCTTAATTTTTAAAATATGATTAAAAATACTGGAAATATCAATCAGATTAAAATTCTAAAAAAAAATTACTGAAACCTTTTCTAAACCAGTGGTGTTAGAGGAAGAATTTTAAAGTCATTCTTGTAAGTTCAAGTCCATCATGGGCTCCTTATGACCCTGCCTCAAAAAACAAACAACCAAAACCAAAACAAAAACAAAAAAAAAAACCCAAACCAAACCAAACCAAACCAAAAAACAAGCCAGAGAACTGGATAATTTTAGTATTTTATAAACAGGCAACCAAACTTGTAAATTCATTTTCCAAGTTGAATCTAAACTATTTTTTTCTCAGATGCTCAGGAAGTTGCTTCTGGGGCTGTGCCTGAATTTGGTGCTCCAACTCTGAGTGTGATGCTGCCAGGAGGCTCCCCCAGCCTCAGGACCCCGCTGAAGCTGCTGCTCAGCTGCTGTAGCTATCCTGCTAGCTCGGTGTGGGCATGCTCCAGCGTTTGTGTTCCAATCTCCCAGTAGTCCTGGGATCCTCATGTTCTGGAGAGCTAGGAAGTCACTTGCCTTGATTGGTGAACTCTCTGGAGGCTGAAGATGCAGAGCTCTACAGGAACCATCTGTCTTTCTCCTTTCTGTTTCCCCAGCAGCCTGCAGACATGCAGACACTCAACCTGAACTGTTTCTTCTTCTCCTCATACAGAGACCCTTGCTGCATGTTTCCTTTCAGAAAGGAACTGCCGGGGCATGAAGTATTCACAAAACCACCCCCATAGAAGGTATCATGGATGGCATGGAGAAGGCAGTGCTCTGCTTCCAATTTCAAGTGTTTTAAATGTTAGCTTGGATTCCAGTGCAAGGGCCTCAGCTGCCTGAACTTGCCCTCCTTCCTGCCCCAAGTGAAGGGGAATTTTACAAGCAATGCTCAGGTTTAAATAAGGAGTGCCTGAAATGACTATGACTTTAGTGGCTTACACACACACACACACACACACACACACACACACACACACACACACACACGAGAGAGAGAGAGAGAGAGAGAGAGAGAGAGAGAGAGAGAGAGAGAGAGAGAGATCCTTATCAGTTTCAACTCTGATTCCGTGATTGTTATGAAGCAATAAGATCTACACAAACCGTGCAGTTTTTGTGCTTCTAAAAAATGTAAATGTCATTTTTTAGAGGTCTTTGAAAATTATTATGGTGAAAGAAAGACAGCAATTGCCAGTGTTTGCTTGGGTGGTGAGATGCGGATGGGTTAGCATTACTCTTGAGAGCTGCCACTGGTTAGCTGGAGGGAAAAAGGATATCAATTATACATAATCTAAGAAGCCTCAGCATGGTAATCAGGCCCAGTAGGGGCTTTGGGGCAGCTTCCTTATTCGCCTGTAAACACAGAAGCCCAGATAGACTTGTCAGTCAGGGGTAGCAGCAGCAATTCTTCCTTTTAACACCTTCACATTCTATTGCCTCAATATGCAAACAAGGCTGTTTAGCTGAGGAGAGAGCGCTCTAATGAGCTCCGGTGCTAACCCTGAAGTGAAAAAGGCTCTGTTGCACAGCTGCTCACAGACAGCTCCTTTGGGCATGCTCAGGTATGGAAAATAATGCCTTTCAAACAGAGGGACGCCAATCAGGATTTTGTGCACACTCCCCTTTCTCTATGTGCTAATGCAATGACCTCATAACTTGAGAACGTCCATCGGGCCGCTCTGGGACTTTCTCTCTAAATGATGTTTTTGGACTGTGGATGTAGGGAGGGAAAGCATGGAACAGGCAGAAGGCAGAGATGCTCACAGTACTTCCTTCCTGGTACACTGCCTCAAAGCCAGTTCTCACTTTCCACCTTAAAGATGAACTGGGCTATTTCCTGCTGTCCTTCCCCTCCAAATTCACCCCCATTTTCCTGGAGTCACCTTAATGACCTCGGTGGACAATGCTATAAAGGCAGTTTCTCAAGCCTGAGGATGTGTGCCCCGAGCTTTGTGCTTTGGGACTTGTCTTGGGCCCCAGGCTCCTGTATCACTTCAAGCAGGCAGTTCTCTAATTGGCTGAGCAAAGCACTCAGGACCAAGGGAGGGGGAGCTCAGATCTGGGGACTCTCAGATCCACTGACAGTTTCAAATCAAGACACAATCCACAATGGCTTCTCAATGGCCAATTATTCTCATGAATAAAGAAATCTGCACAGAAATATTCTCCCAGTCCCCACTGGGTTAATTTACCATCTACAGAGATTCTCAGCTTTGCTGGCTGAATAGCAGAGATATGATATCACATGTGATTATAGGACAATCCACTTTCTTTATATTAATACAGTCTCAGGGCCAGTCTGTCTCCACACCTGACAAGGGAGACAGGCTGTCCATTGTGCTGCTTAAATGATGTTAAGCGATAGCATTCACAACCTCAGTTCCTGGCCAGTGCTTCAACTCTGCTGTACACATAGCTGCTAGAGCAGCATCTGCCCCTTAGCTAACAAATAGGCTGCCTCTCTCCTCGATGAGGTCCTCCTTGTGCTTCCCAGACACCAAGACCGTCTGTGCTGCAGGATTCCAACACGTAAATTATTTATCATGTTAACTTTACAACACATCATAACCTATTTGAGACACGTGTAGTGAACTCATTTCTGCCACCTGGAAGCTCATTAAATGGCCATCATCACTGGTCAGGTTTAATTGCTTTATGCTGGATGGTGCTGGGCATGCTTTAAGCTCCTGATGGAGTAGCTGACCCCAATTCTCAAGATGATTTGCTTCACCCCTAACTGAGAAGATGGGAGCTGGCTAGGTCTGCTTATATTACTTAATGTCTACTTGAAAATGTGCAGGCTGGCAAGCAGCTGCCCTAGAAAAAAACCATTAGATGAAGGAACCAAAGTTCCTTGAAACTTCTAGTCAGATCTTAGTTTTGTTAATTGCCCAAGTTGTTTTGAAGGGGGTATGCTTACAAAACACTCTGTAAGCATTTATAATCTCAGTACTGCTTAAGATTAAATGATAACATTAGTGGTTGCATTCTATTCCAGTTAAACTTAAGTCCTCAAGTTCATCACTGTTTATACAGTTTGCCGAAGTTTTCAAACTGAGTAAGATACATGTTAAATAAGGTGAATTTCAGATGTATCTTGATCTTTCTATTGATACATCATGCATGCTGAGATTGACAACACTTACAGATTTATCCACTCTTAATATTACTCACTGTAAGTCTGGACTATATTACAGCTTGTACCATGATGAAGTTCCTGTTGGCCTCTCTGCACACTTCGTCTATTCACTTATAACACTTCCAGGTACATTATGAAATTGACTCTTGATATAACTAAACAGAGACTGGTGTACTGTTTCAATAAAGTGAGTAACTCTTCTTCCTTTTCATCTACCTCCTCTTTTTGCAGTTGTGAGGCTAGAACCTGGGGCCTTCATATGGTTGGCAAATACTTCTCTACTGAGCTACATCCTTACTCCTGACTTTTTCTTCTGGTCTTATGTTCTGATTGAGATATATCATTTTACACACACACACACACACACACACACACACACACACACACACACATACACACACACACACATCAGGATAGATCTGTTCTACATATGAATGTATAATTTAGATATATAAAATTATACACATAATATATATATGTATATATATACATATACACATACATGCATATATACACACACACACACACACACACACACACACACACATATATATATATATATATATATATATATATATATATATATATATATAATTCATTTTTTGTTGGGTGCTATATACCATGGTGCATGTGTGACAGTCATACGGAAACTTGCAGGAATCAGTTCATTCCTTCCACCATGTGGGTCTCTGGGATTGAACTCAAGTCATCAGGCTTGACAATAAGTGTCTTTACCTACTAAGCTATCCATAGCTCTCAAAACAGACACTGTATAAATATCACAAAACCAAGTGTGATTGCAAGGCTGGTATTTCACACCATTCAGTATGAGTGACTGGGGGCTTTGCTGTCTGCACAGCACAGCAATACCCAAGGTGTGAGAGGTGTGAGGACACATCCTGAGAAGCTGCTATAAATTATTGCTTTAAAACAAAACAAAAACAGTTCCATTTTCAACTAAGCTGCCATTTGCTCTGTAACTGCATGGTCTTCTTATCCTAGACAGCACTCTGCAGAATGGGGAAGCTCTTGCAGCCTGATAATTAACCAGAGGATAAGGAAAGATATGCTGAGACCCAAATCCTGCAACAGAGAGGATGCAGGAGGGAGCAGAATGTTTCCTCATCGTGTTTTGTTCAAACTTTCCTCTGGAGGACACACATGGCAGGAGGGACTGTAAATGACTGTCCTTGGCCTGGAGTGGTAGTTTAGGAAGTAAGCAAAAGGACAAGGCTGTGATCCGAGAATCAAAGTTGGAAAAAATACCAAAGTGGTGGTGACACACACTTGTACAACCAGTGCTGGGGAGACAAAGACAGGAGGATCCTCGAGCTCTCACCCAGCCAGTCTGGCCTCCTAGACTGCTTCTGAGCAATGAATCTGTCCTCCATACCCATATGTATACATGTGCAGATGCACCATCACACATGAATGTGTAGTATGTGAACACATACATAAACACGAAAGAATACAAAAGACTACCTTTTGAAAACCACCTTCAGACATAAGACTGCCTGCTACAATTTGGAAATTTGCTTTCTAGCTTCTGTAAATAAACCATGTGAGACATTTCACAGTTGCTGGCTTTGTTTTTTCCTTCCTTGAAGTTGGCAGCTGTTCCAGTACAAGCTTGTCTGTCTCCTGCATGACGGCTATTAGAATGGCCCACCCTCGAAGGCTGAGAAATGAAGTTTGGGGAATATTCTCTTTCATTGTCTTATTCTGTAGAACCAGCTGGTAGGGAACTCTTTCTGAAGCCCCATCCTGGCCATAAACTAATGGCGGTTACTTGCCTCAGCCTCATACATGCTGAAATTATAGGCCTGAGCTATTTTGTGAGTTCCTTCCTTCGTTGCCATAAAATTTTCAGTTCTCTGAACAAAGGGTCACATTCATCCTGGACTGGGCTTCACCGTTCATTTAGCTAGAAGGAGTGGCAATGAACATGCCATCTGCAGTTTCTGCACACATTATTTTTCCTATGAAAATTCAGAATATTTATGTGATTTGTGTGTATGTGTGTGTGAGAGAGAGAGAGAGAAAAGAGAGAGAGAGAGAGAGAGAGAGAGAGAGAGAGAGAGTATATATGTGATAATGTATTGCTCAGTGTGCTTGGCCAGAAATTCCGGGATCCTCTTGTTTCTGCTTCCCCAGTTCCAGGAATACCAGCAGGCAGCCCCATACTCACAGGCTGTACATAAATGAACTGAGGGTTGCTCTCAGGCCTTCATGCTTTTGTGGCAAGCACTTTACTGTCTGTGCCATCTCCTGGCCCAAGATTAACCCCTGGCAGGTAGGAGGGTATCTTGAGATGTCTAATAACTCATGTTCTCTAAGTTTTAAATGAACTGCTCTTGTGCACCACATTTACCATGAAGGATGACCAATGAGGTAGGAGTTACAGATGCAACAATGTAGGGGAAACTCTGCAAAGCCCTATCAGTTCAGTGAGTATAGGGCCATGGGCAGAATAAATTGGGAAGTATCTTTAGAAATGTTTGTAGAGGTGTGAAAGAGCTCTGGAGTGCCATGTTGGGGGAGTGGCATGGAGAAGACAGAAGGTACCCAAGAAGGCTGTAGCCTTTGAGCCAAACCTAAAAACCTAGCCTCCAACTCAAGTGTGGGAGTCATAGTATTGTTGGCTGCTCTTGGCATTCACACAATGTACCAGAGAATTCAGACACCTATACGTGACCAGGAAGGGTGTTGAGTTTCTGAGAGGTTATTATATGAATGGAGGCTGGAACACATGATCATTGGCTCAGAGTAGAGGTTGAGGATTGGGGGATAGACTACACTCATGGTGACAACTTGCAAGGGAAGAGGGTACTGTGATATCAGTATATACAATATTAGATTTGGTATCCAAACATCACAGGAAGCCACCATGAACCCAATGAACAGGCATTGCTTATGCAACATTCTTTCTCCACGACCCTGCAACCCTTGTGAGCCTAGAATGAGACAAATATGTGACTTTACCTGGGGTATCCACTTCTATATATATCGTGTAGAGAGGTGGCAACAGACTAAAGAAAGAATTCTACCAAGGCTAGCTGGGATAACCTATGAGTTTATTAGGCTCACTTTCATAGCAGGGTGAGGAGACCTTTAGAGACCATGGTGAGGGCTCACTCACTATGCATGGATGAGGGGTCACTTACAGAGCATGAGTGAGGAGCCACTCACATAGACAAGGATATTTACTTATAGGACAAGGGTGAGGGGTCACTTAGAGGAGTATGAGTGATAGGTCAATTACAGGAATATGGGGGAGGGGCCACTTAGAGGATCATGGGTTACTCAAAGTTAACTGTATCATTAGAATGTCTATCCCAACAATGGCAACTCAAAACTCATAAACTCCATCCCTGAAGATCTCTGCACAACTTGCAAGCAGCTCCAATGGTCTTCTCCCCCAATAATTGTCACTGCTTATATAATCTTGGTGAGGAGACAGGTAAAGCTTGTAGGTTTCATGAGCCTCTGGATCCTTCCTTTTCCCTTTATAAAGGACTGCTCCAGTTAAGAGAATATTGAAAATAAAAATGACTATGAAGTAAAGCAGCTTTCCTGGAAGGTAGTTCTGAATACTAAATCCTTTTGGATATATGTGGGTTTGTCTAAATTCTTCAACTTGGAGGCTGAGGGAAAGATTAGATCTGTTGTAGAAGATAAATAAATCAACAAATAAGTCATGTTTTCTTTCCTGTGGAAATGTATACATGTGTACAAACACACATGTGTGCTATGGAACTTACATATGTAGATAAAAGGTTGATGTCAGCATGTTATCCTTAATCATTATCTATCATCTTCCTTCCTTCCTTCCTTCCTTCCTTCCTTCCTTCCTTCCTTCCTTCCTTTCCTTTACATCTCTCTTTTTCATCTTCCTCATTCTTTTTTCAAGACAGGGTCTCTCACTGATTCTGGGTCTCCAGAATCAAATCAAATTAAATAGTGTGGTTTTCCCCATTTAGGTATATCTGCTTATTTCTTATTCCTAGCATTGGGATTATAAATGCACACTATACCTCCTGGCTTTTTACATGGTGCTAAAGATCTAGACTCAGGTCTTCAAGCACTTTACCCACTGAGCTGTCTTCCCACTTGCCTAAAGGACATTTGCTTGATAATTTTTCTGAGAAAAGGTTTTGTTTCAGGTCAGGCTTGTGATCTCTGGTGTCTCCAAGGCATGTCTGGTAAGTCACTTCTGCTACTTCTCTGATCTCTATCTCTCCTTTCCCTCTCTTTTTTCCCTTTCCTTTCATTTCATTTAGTTTCCTTTCCTTTTCTCCCTCTTCTGAAGCAATCCCATAATCTCCACTTAGTCTTTATTTTCAAATGGAAATTGGATTCATTGTATTTGTACACAGGTGAGCCCTGGAAGGAGGGGTGCATGTAGGAGTAGTTTGGCTTCTTTTAGTGGCACCTCCAAGCTTTCCTGAAATGTTTTTCCCTGGGGCAGCATGTATATGACATTACACTGAATCACTGGATCTAAAACTTAGCTTCACATTAGAGTTGTCTGGGAAGCCCTTATATGTACATGTTCTGGCCTTGCTTCATTAAGTCAACATGTGGGGTTGGGAGTAGACACATCTCCCCTGGGGATTGGTGCATGTGACTGTGCATGGTTTCGACATGCACATGGCTTTTTTTTTTTAATACATTGCCAGCATTTGGTGTCAAGAAGACAGAGAAACACGATAACTGCAGGGATAAGTCACAAGTTTGGATTTCCCATTCACACCCCAAGAGGACTGCAGGTGAGGGCCTGGAGTTATTTCAATTTCTTCTATGGATGACTGTATGTTACTGAGACATGTCTTCCAATTAGATCAGGGACGAATGTGTCTCCATGCTCATTAGGAGAAAACAAATAGATATACGTCAAGGTGAAGGGTCTGGAGGTTGGGATGGCGTTGGCCTAAAGAACACCATGAGAGATTGAAATTATCAGAGAGAGGAGATATTTGTCACAGGAAAAAGGATGGGTCCATTTGGAGAGTTCTACAAGGATTGAGCTGTCATAATCTAGGTTTTTATAGTCTGGACCTAAATGATTGTTTGAGATTTGTTCCTTCATACCCACTCCTTCTAGGATTACTTAGCTTCACAGGTATAGAGACAGGGGAATCAGAAAGCTGAATCAAAGAATAAGGATTACTCAGTAAGGTGCCTGATGCCCAAGTGTGAAGACCAGGTTCAGATAGCCAGGACCCACATAAAAAGCCAGGCACAGCTATGGTAGTCATTTAAAATCTCAACACTGGGAAATTGGAGAAATGTGTATCCCTGCTGTTCATTGAATAGATAGTATAGCCAATTGATGAACTCCAGGATTAGTGAGAAAAGTGAGTCAAAAGGGAAAAAACAGGTGGCAAATGGTTGAGAAAGAAGTGGAACCTAGCCTCTATGCATGCAGATTGCACATACCCTCACAAATGGCTAGTACACACACACACACACACACACACACACACACACACACACACACAGAGAGAGAGAGAGAGAGAGAGAGAGAGAGAGAGAGAGAGAGAGAAGATATAGTAGATGAAACTATTTGGAGTTATGCACTGCCATGCTAACACTGAATAACAAACAGTCCAGATCCATAGCCGCGCATCAGTGGTTTTGCACTTTGGATGCTGCAGAAGCTCTTGCCTCCATCTCCTAAGACTGGGATTAGAGGATACTCTTTTTTACTCCATCTCCCTTTGCTTTGCTGACATAGAAGCCGGAAACCCAGGAAATTCTTGCTTCTGTCTCTCATCTCTAAGGGTAGATAGATCTTCACAAACTTTCCTAGCCAGTTTGGGAACACATCCAATCAAGAAGGGATCAGTGGCATCTTGGAGGTTTTGTTCCATGAGTATGAGCCATTTGTAAAAGTTTGGCCTTGAGGTATGGAGCTCTGCAAGGTTCAGGGATCAGGGTAACTTGCATGGTTTCCTTGAGCCCTAGAAGTCTTTATGTGATGAGGACTACCCAAGTGTGGACAGAAACATGAAATGTCAGAGATTTTACTATGTTTATCGTTATCCTGTTTTGCAAAGGAAAGGGAATTTTTTTCCTACTACATCATCAAAAGATACACACATTTTTGTTTGATATATTTAAAGCAAGAAAAAAAGAATCACCTGTTTTCACAGCCTCTGAGCTTATAGATAGGACTTTAAAGGAGATTATATGTCCACACAGACATGAGGAACACAGCCATTCTGGCAGCTATTTCAATTTGTAGACATCGTTGCACTAATCTGTCTCCAGCGGCATCCTAAACTTTCCTAGAACCCTGAGTGAACATCACTGGAAACCCCAGGAGATAGGCCCCAGCTAGATGCATATGTGTGCTGCCATGATCTGCCTCTTTCAAGTCTTCAATCAGAGATGGCCAGGTTTCAACATGAAACTAAGATGATGCTCTCCCAGGTATTCAAACTGGCAAAAAAGTAGAAGCAAACAAATGCTAGTAGCTTCTGAGGTATTGTCTTTAAGTTAAACTGGATCCCATTGTGGAGCCCTATGTGGCCTTCATGAACAATATAGAAAAGGCCAAATACTTTCAGATGCACATTGTTATTTTCTGACCTTTATAAAAAGGGTGTGCCAAAGTAAAATGCAAAGGACCTTACAGCTATACATGAGCCCATAGCTGGGGCTTGCCTTAGTTCCTTAACTTGTAAATATCGTCAGAAGTCACTGTTAAGTGCTCAGAGGGAGATTTCATCCTTTTGCTGCATCAGTTAGGATACATCGTCTAAGAGTGGGTGCTGAAGTTAAAAATAACCTGAAATTAATATCTCCCTGCTTCATGTTCTCCCAAAGTCATCTTATTCTTTAGGCTTGGGGCAGGGAGAGCATAGTCATTATTTAATACAATCTTTTATGATATCAACACAGCATGTCAAAATGTTACCCAAGAGTACCTAGCTTTGGGGCTAAATGATGACTCAGTGGAAAGTACTTTCTGTACGAGTTTAGCTCACCAGCATTTACTAAAAGCCAAGCACAACACTACATACCAGTAATTCCCTGTTGCTCACTGGCTATCAGTCTAGCCTCATAGAAAAACTTCAGGTTCAGTAAGGGACTCTGTTTCCAAAAATGAAGCAGAGAACAATAGAAGCAGACTCCCAACATTGATCTCTGACCTCTACACATGTGCACAAGTATACATTACACATATAAAACACACACACACACACCACATACTACACACACACACACACACACACACACACACACAGGGGCAGAGGAGAAAATCACCTTGCTAGAGATAAGATAGACAATCTGAGCTCTGTGCAATATTGATGTGTTAGTTATCCATTTAGAAATATTAGTTGTGTACCTACTGTACTGTTTGATGGGTCTTGTAGAGAATATGAAAAGATTAGAATGTAGTTCCTGCCTTCAAAGAGCTTCTAATTTAAAAAAGAAAAGAAGAGCACATTTAAAGTATACCTGCACCAAGACTGTTCATGCCACTGATGAGCATAGGGTCCTCTGTTACTGGCTGATAAGCCCAGAGATGAAGTGAGATTCAAGGGCATCACAGCTCATCACAGGCTCATCGAAGCTCCAGCTTTGCCATTCTCCTTTGCTGGGGATCACCAACAGCCTAGAGCGGCTAAAGTGTTTATAATAAATAGCACATTCTTGTTTATAGCAAAGCTATGGACCTTCTCACTAGCAAAGTGTTTCAGAGTTCCAAAAGAAATCCCTCTGGGTACAAGGTTTCCAGTCTGAAAATGCAAGGGAGGAAAAGTCCGAATCTGTCAGAAGATTCTCTCTGGGTAAAGTTTCTAAGTGTTCTTTTGCCTGCTTGTTCTTTTCTTCTTCTTTCCTTTTCTGTCTCACCTCTCCCTCATTTTCTCTGACCCTTTGACTTACATTCCCAGTTTAATTGGGAATCCAAGGAACAGAAGGTCATAGGAGGCTGGAAGAGAGAGGAGGCTGGATCCTATTACAGGAGTGATTTGCCTATATGTGGAAATTTATGTTAAACAAATACATGGCCTTGTTTCAAACATTACAGTTAGCATTCAATATTATTTGACCGGGCTGGCTTTGTATAGTAGCTCTTAAGATGTAGTCTGGAGGGTTCCTGTTATAATTGCTTCATCATAAAATCAGTCAATTCACTCTGGGCCTGTAAGAGTCTCTCTAAGGAAGATGTTTTGCCTTGGTAAGAATCCCACATATCTCTTCTAAGAAGTAAAGACACCCAGGACTCACACTCTCCTGTTCTTCTGAACTAATTATCACAAAGCCATCTGATTAAGGAGTGAGATGAGGCTTTTGAGTCAGCAGGAGAGGCTAATGGGAATGGCTGAGTACAACACTGGATGGTCAGGGCCTCTGACTGTGCTACCTCGGTTTTAGAACTTTGAAAGCAGGATGGTGAAACAAAAAGGAGTGTGGTAGATAGACATTTATCCCCAAGAAGGGGAGGCTATTCTTGGGCTAGCTTTTAATAGGGTACTACAACATTTGGAATTAAATCTTAGAATTTTGATATCTAGTTATGACATAACTGTGAAAGTGGCAGCTGATCTCTACTGTTAGCTTGACAGGATAAAGACTCATCAACAAAACATATTTTGATATGTCAGTGAAAAACTTCCTAGAGTAGGTGATTCACTCTAAATGTGAACAGGACTGCCTTGTGGTCTTTGGGAACCTGATGACATAAAAAGGAGAAATAATGCTGAGGACCTGCCTTTGGCTACTCTTTGCTTCATGGCATAGGTGTGATATGGCTACCTACCTCAAGTCATTGCCGTGGTGACTTCCACACTATAGTGGACTGTACCCTTGAACTGTGAGTCAGAACAAACTCTCCTTTCTTATGTTAAATTTATTGAATAATTGTCACAGCAGTGAGACAATAATGACTTCAGGGATGGGTGAAACAAAGAGGAAGTGACATGTCAAATGTGACTCTTTTGAGCCATTGATTCATGCTATAGATGAAAATCTAATGCTTTCCTTGTCTGGGTGATCCCATGAAGGCAGAAGTTGCTCTTTATACCCATCTTTTTCTTATACTGCTTGGAGTTCAGAGAAACTGTGAAATTTCTGCATTGCAATGAAGCTTAGAGTATGGCAGTTATCAGATCTTTGGGGAAGGAGCCAGAAGTCTTGGGACCAAATCACTCTTCCCTATGTGACCTCAGAGTTGGGCAGTATTAAAGTATAGAAAAATCCACTGATATCTCACTTTCTGACTGGAGCCATCATTATTGAATGTGTGAAGGCCTGAAGTTATTAAATGTTATTAAGTTATTAAGGTGTTAAAATGGATACACAAATACTGCCGGGGGAGAGAACGTCTCCCAGGGGTGTGGACACACCTATGAGCACATGTAAGACCACTACTTCTGCTCAGAGTGATCTGCCTGGAGCCTTCAGGACACAGAAACCAAGGATCAGCCTGGGATAGAATCCTTCCAGTTTCTGTCTGCACCCTGGAGCTGACCTTGTGCCACAGCTGTCCACACGCAAATTCCTCCCAGAAAGAACTAGTCTCCCAGGAGTTCTGACACACAGGTTTGCAGGAGGGACAAGGCACAATCAGAGACAGCAAGACCAGCTAACACCAGAGATAAGCAGCTGGTGAGAGGCAAGGGCAAGAGCATAAGCAACAGAAACCAAGACTACTTGATATCATCAGAACCCAGTTCTCCGACCACAGTGAGCCCAAGATACTCTAACATGCTAGAAAAACAAGACTCTGTTTTAAAATCACATCTCATGATGATGATAAAAGACTTTAAGAAGTATATAAATAAGTCCCTTAAGGAAATACAAGAGAACATAGGTGAACAGGTAGAAGCCCTTAAAGAGGAAACACTAAAATCCCTTAAAGAATTGCAGGAAAATACAACCAAACAGGTGAAGGAAGTGAACAAAACAATCTGGGATCTAAAAATAGAAATAAAAACAATAAAGAAGTCACAAAAGGAGATAACCCTTGAGATAGAAAACCTAGGAAATAAATCAGGAGTCATAGCTGCAAGCATCACCAACAAAATACAGGAGATAGAAGAGAGAATCTAAAGGAAAGAAGACACCATAAAAAACATTGGCAGAACAGTCAAAGAAAATGCAAAAGGCAAAAAGCTCCTAACCCAAAACATTCAGGAAATCCAGGACACAGTGGGAAGACCAAACCTAAGTATAGTACATTTAGAAGAGTGAAGATTCCCAAATTGAAAGGCCAGTCAATATTGTCAACAAAATTATGGAAGAAAAGTCTCCTAACTGAAAGAAAGAGGTGCCTATGAACATACAAGAAGCCTACAGAACTCTAAATAGATTGACCCAGAAAAGAAATCCCTTATATCACATAACAGTCAAAACACCAAATAC
This sequence comes from Mastomys coucha, assembly GCF_008632895.1. Classification (NCBI taxonomy): domain Eukaryota; kingdom Metazoa; phylum Chordata; class Mammalia; order Rodentia; family Muridae; genus Mastomys; species Mastomys coucha. Next base: position 5,526,118 of record NW_022196895.1, on the reverse strand, counting down.
ACAAAACAAAGAAAGAATATTAAAAGCATTAAGGAAAAAAGGTCAAATAACACATAAAGGCAGACCTAGCAGAATTACACAGACGTCGTACCAGAGATTATGAAAGCTAGAAGATCCTGGGCAGATGTTGTAGAGACACTAAGAGAACACAAATGCCAAACCAGGCTACTATACCCAGCAAAACTCTCAATTACCATAAATGGAGAAACCAAGATATTCCATAACAAAAACAAATTTACACAATATGTTTCCACAAATCCAGCCCTACAATGAATACTAGATGGAAAGCACCAAGAAAGTACATCCTAGAAAAATCAAGGAAGTAATCTTCAACAAACATAAAAGAAGATGGCCACACAAATATAAAAATAACCTAAAAAATAACAGGAAGTGTAGAGCGGTAGGCTCTGCAGGCAGACTGGTTCAGGTCAAGCAAGGGGTCTGGAACCCCAGAGAGACTGTGGGTGGTAATTTCTGCCTGCATGGGAAGGAAGGTATTCATCCATGCCTCCTGGGCCTTTGGCTCCTGTTGCAGTCACAGTCCCCCCACAGTTCCACCCCTCCAGGAGAGGTATATGATATTGGTCAAGTATTAACAACACCAAGCCTCCCAGAGCAAACCTCCACAACACCTAGAGGAGGCTCCATTCCCAGGTGCTCTGACACACCCAGGATCAGAGGTGAGCATGAACCAACATCTGTCCCAACACTGGGAGTAACTGGGACCAGAGGGACCAGGCACACAGGAACTCCATCAGCCCAGTGACTCAGGTTCCTTCCGGTCTGTCTGGATTAGTGTTCTGAGCAGACCTTAGACACAAGCTCTGCAGCCAGTCCCATAACACACAGAGAAAGCCACACTCTCAGGTGATCTAACAAGCCCGGGATGCCAGGATCCCAGAATCACAGGATCACAGAGACTGCTTGACTCTGAGGAGTTCTGACACAACCAGGATCACAGGAAGGACAGGCTCCAGTCAGATTTAGCAAGGGCAGGTAGCACTAGAGTTAACCAGATGGTCGGGGGCAAGCGTAAGAAAATAAACAACACAAACCAAGGTCACTTGCCATCATCAGAACCCAATTCTCCTACCATAGCAAGTCCTCCTGGACACACCATCACACTGAAAACACAAGATTCAGATATAAAATCACTTATCATGAAGATGATACAGGACTTTAAGAAAGACATAAATAGCAC
>NW_022196895.1:5507995-5522069 GCF_008632895.1 Mastomys coucha | reverse complement strand
TGCTGTAGACGAGCATCTACATAAGACTGTTAAATTGATTGTTGTTTTATATCAACTTTTATAATACTTATTTTTATTTTTATAATATTTTACAAATTTTAAGGAATATGACAAAAAAGTATATAATGCATGAAAAAAAATCTATGATCAATGAGAGAAAAAAAGAGAAAAAAGAAACAATTAAAAAAAAAAAAAACAACACCAAGCCTTCTTCAATGCAAATAGGGATTCCCCAAGCTCTCAGCCCAAACCAATGGGAATCCTGGATCACCCCCAAAACTGTATATGAATCCTATCCAGGTGTAAAGAAGAAATGTAAGCAATATAAAAGAAATGAAAACTGTAACCCAGCCCAGTGTGTGTGTGTGTGTGTGTGTGTGTGTGTGTATGTGAAATGTGATAAGGTAAACGCTCTAAGTGAATGCCTCAATTTTGATTGGCTAAAATGTTACCATAGAAACCAAGCCAGGAGTGTATGAATGGAGGTGATAAGGCCAAAAGCCAGATAAAGTAATGCTGAATGCCTAAGCTGAAAGAGACTTAAAAACCCCAGTCTGGCAACTGCTACTTGCCCAGATCCCAGGGCCCTATGGAGACACTTCAGGGGAGAACAGCTCATCCCAGGAGCCAGCCCATCAGTTCCAGACACCCCCAACTCTGGACCAAGGTTCCAGCAGAGATCCAAAACATAGCAGGAAATGTGGTGGGCCTTGTCTGAGCAGCCATCGGAGCCTGGCTACCACTATGCCAGACTGGAGGTGAGTCAAGTGAGTGTGTGAATGAATATGATCCTATTTAAGTTTCTTTTTCTTTTATGAATAAATACTAGTATAACCCGATCCTCTGAGTCAGGAGTCACTGGCACTCTCTTTCTCTTGCTCTTGGCTCCATCCCTACACCTGACTACATCCCTATATCCTGACACTAGAGAATTAAAGCAAGAACTACTCTGTCTTCTGAGCCTTTCCTGCAGGTGCTTACTTCCCTTCTCCAGAGCTCTCAAACCAGGCTGGTCTGGGCCAGAGATCTCCGTGAAAGCCTCTGGTACACACGCCCACAAGGAAGCAACAATCATTATGTTTTAGGATCTCTTAACAGCAATGGACTCAATTCCCCAGTAAACAGACAAAGAATAACAGACTTGATACGTAAACAGGACCCAACATTTTGCTGGATATAGGAAATGCACCTCAATATCAAAGAAAGATACTACCTCAGAGTGAAGGGCTGGAAAACAATTTTCCAAGCAAATGGTCCTAAGAAACAAGCTGAAGTAGCCATTCTAATATTGAATAAAAGCAACTTTCAACCAAAAATTATTTAAAAAGGGATAAAGAAGGACACTTCAGAGTCATCAAAGGAAATATCTACCAAGAACCCTCAATCCTGAACATCTGTGCTCCAAATGCATGGGCACCAATATTCATAAAAGAAACTTTACTAAAGCTGAAAGCAAACATGCACCTCCCACAATAATAATGGGAGACTTCAATACCCCCCTCTCAGCAATGGACAGATCGTGGAACCCAAACTAAACAGAGACACAGCAAAACTAACAGAAGTTACGGACCCAATGATTTGACAGATGTCTGTAGAACATTTCATCCTAAAATCAAGGAATATACCGTCTTCATAGCACCTCATGTTGTCTTCTCTAAAACTGACCATATAATTGGTCACAAAACAGGCCTCAACAGATACAAGATCGAAATAATCCATGCTATCAGGTCACCATAGACTAAGGCTGGTCTTCAATAGCAAGAAAAACAACAGGAAGTCCACATACACATGAAAGTTGAACAACACTGTACTCAATGATGACAAGGAAGAAATAAAGAAATTAAAGACTTTTTAGAATTTAATGAAAATGAAGCACAACATACTCAAATTTATGGGACATAATGAAAGCAGTGCCAAGAGGAAAACTCAGCTCTGAGTGCCTCCAAAAAGAAACTGGAAAGAGCATACACTTAACTTAGCTTAACAGCACACCTGAAAGATATAGGAAAAAAAGAACCAAATACACTCAAGAGGAGTGGTCAGCAGGAAATAATCAAACTTGGTGCTAAAATCAACCAAGTAGAAACAAAAAGAACTATACAAAAAAATCACCAAAATGAGGCTGGTTCTTTGAGAAAATCAATAAGATAGATAAACCCTTAGCCAGACTAGCAAGAGGGCACAGAGACAGTATCCAAATTAACAAAATCAGAAATGAAAATGGAGATATAACACTAGAAACTGAGAAAATTAAAATCATCAGGTCCTACTACAAAAGCCTATATTTAACAAAACTGCAAAACCTGGATGAAATGGACAATTTTCTAGAGAGATACTATAAATACCAAAGTTAAATCAGGATAAGATAAATCATCTAAACAGTCCCATAACCCCTGAAGAAATAGAAGCAGTCATTAAAAGTCTCCCAACCAAAAAATCCCAGGACCAGATGGGTTTAGTGCAGAATTATATAAGACCTTCAAAAGGACCTAATACCAATACTCTTCAAGCTATTCCACAAAATAGAAACAGAAGGAACACTACCCAATTCACTCTATGAAGTCACAGTTGTACTGAGTATTCTCCCTAGGAGATGGAATGGTTTCTGTCTAATCAGGAACTTTTTACAATTTCCTTTCATAGAGGACTTTATAAGAGTTTTTTCTGCTTCTATCATGTTTAATATTCCAAATAGATTTAAAAAACTGGTTGAGTGCATATTACTTTTAGCTTCAGAAGACATCATGTATATTTAAGAGGTATTTAACTAATATAAATTATTTTGGTGACTTAAAAAAATGTCAATAGTGAGTTGTATATTTTAAAATAAATTGTATTAGTTTAATAAAAAAATTTAAAAAGGTATTAAAATGTATCAACAAGGAGTAAATAACATATGTGTATAGTAGGTGGGGAGGAATGAGTTAAGACCAGTAATGCTTTCATGGCATTTGTACTTTAATGGAAATGTGCCCCAAATCAACAGCCACTCACATGAAATGTTTACTATGTGTGAGTCCACTGTGATTTCTCTCCTTAGGACTGTATTCATGAGCTTGCAGTCTGAACCTGAGGTCCAGCCTCAACATATTCCAATAGGAGCTGGTTCTACATCCTCACAGGGTACAGTTTTAGAGTTGACCTCTGCCTCCACTGCTGCTCTAGCACTTGCTGAATTTACACAGGAGAGCTTACCTCTGACTTTTCCTACCTAGTTAACTGCAAAGGTAGGGGACAATAGCATGCTGACAGGCTCCTTCCCATTGTCATTGCCCTCCTCTAGGTGGTACTGATGCCTGATTTCCTTCTATGGGAGAAAATCTAGAGACCGGACCCTGTCCTGACCATATTCATGCATAGTGTGAAGCAGTCTTAGCTTCCAAAGCATCAGTTGGTTTGAGAATGTTAAACCATCTTCAGAAAGGTTGAGATGTCAGGTGTAGGAATGAAGGTGTTAAAAGTGGGCAGAAAAATGATGTAGTTCTTAGAGTAGTAAACTTCAAGGGATCTTGTTCTCACACAGATATCTCACATCTGAATCCGTTATGGAGTGAATAGGAATGCAATTAGGAAATAGTAGTCTAAGAACAGCTCCTTAATGAGGATCAAAAATGAGAACAAATTAAGGAGCAGTAATCTTAGAGGACTCAGTTCTACTGGGATGAACTTGAAGCAACTTAACTCAACATACTACAGATATACTGGAGTTGATGTGTTTATAGCTGTACTGTGCATAGTAGTGAAGAAATGGAACCAGCTTATATGCCTATCATCAGGTAGATGGATAAAGAAAATATGGTACATACATATAGTAAAATATGAAGCTGTAATGAAAAATGAAGTCATGATATTTGCAGAAAAATGGATGCAACTGAAATTATTATATTAAGCAAAAAAATTCAACCTCAAAAATAAATACCATGCTTTCTTCACATATGCAGAATCAAAATTAACTTATACATGTGTATGTGTGCTATTATATGTGTGTATACATACATTTGCATATGCTTGCATACGTGTGTGTGAGAGAGAGTGTGTATGTGTGTGGCAAAACTAGACAGGAAACAAGAATGGAGGAAGAGTTCTTAAGGAAGATAGGAAATAGAGCAATGGAATACATTTAATAATAAAGCAAAAGTGAGGATTGAGATAATAGCTCAGTTGGTAGAGTGCTCATCTTCCATACATGATGGCCTTGGATTGATTCCCAGCACACACACACACAGACACACCTAACTGCACCCCCAAGTGAGAGAGAGAGAGAGAGAGAGAGAGAGACAGAGACAGAGACAGAGAGACAGAGAGAGACAGAGAGAGACAGAGAGACAGAGAGAGAAAGACAGAGAGAAAGAACATTGCAGGGGAGGAATCCCAGGGAAGAGAGTGGGAAGGGAAGAACTGATTATAAATACAGTGACAAATATATGTACTTTGTATGAAAAACCATAGTGGGCAGAAATGTTTTGTAGACAAAATTTCCTAAACATTTATTAAAAATATAAAAGACACATGTAAGGAAAGAAAGATGGATAGATGGATGTGAGACTTGAGATTTTAAAACCTTTTTGTGGTTTCTTCACAGGATGCTTTCATAATTTACTATGTGTTAGAAAAAAAATCCAACATGTACATTTTTATATTAAAAGGAGCTCCACAGCTAACTAACAGTAACAGGGAGAAAAACCTTTAACAACCATATAATACTTGTCATGGAGAAATTTTACTGTCTCTGAAGTTTTCCCTGGACCACATTTAAAGAGGACATGGCTCAGATTTGAAAGAGAATGGACAGAATGCTTATAATTCTCACTGATTTGTGAGCCTTGAGGATGAAGGTGAGGCAAAGAGATTGTGAAGTGTACATCTCCCACTGAATAGATTTCTAAAATGACTTTTCTGTAGAGTTAATCTTTTTACCGTATATTAGTAAATGCTTAAAATTGACAAAACTGCTTGTGTTTTCTGATGAAGTTCCTGTGTTCTGGGGATTGAACTGTGACATTTACAGGAGTGTCTTTCATGTCTCAACTAGATCAAATCCTTTGCATTATTGGCACTAGCATTACCAGAATACTTTGCAAGTACAACCTTTTAAAAAATAAAATTGATAAATACTGACTAAATTTTTTTGACTTTTATTCAGTTTCTTGTACTTTTTTTGTACAGCTTCATGGAACTGCATTGCTTTTAAGCACATACTGCTTTGGAGACAGTAAAGTCTACTGATTTTTTCTTGATGTAACAGAAGAATGTCAAAGATAGAAGGCATACACAGCATGTTCGCACCAAAGTAATGTGAACCTTGATAAACAGTTGGTTTTTCATTCCTACAGAAATTGTGATGAAGGCGATCTGGCCTCAGGTGAAGGAAATTTTGATTCTGTTTAAATTATAAAACTGTGAAACACATTGAGCACTTGTAGTTGTCTATATAAAACTTATACAAGAACAATCCAGTCAATGGACAAGTAGATCAATGGAACAGAATAGAGGTGCAGAGACAGACATGCATGTCAAATGATCTGCTCAAATAACAAAAGCAATAAAATTAGCAAGGTGTTCTGCAAACAACCCATAGCTGCACATCCACACAGAAATAATAGCAACAATGATCTAGACAAGTACTTGGTCCCCATCAAAATGGACAAAATGCAAAACTACAAAACTCCTAAAAACTCAACCAGGAGGAAAATACAGGTTATAGCAATGATTTTTTTTTTTCTTAGCTGAAATGACATGGTCCATGGAAGAAAGAGTTAAGAAACTGACTTCATGGGAAAACTTCTGGTGGGAGACAAAACTGTGAACAGAATGAGAAGGCAAATCAAGGACATGGAGACCATGTTTGCAAAAGGCACAGCTAGTCAATAGCTCTTGGAACTTGACAATAGGAATATTAACAAAAAGTTGAGCATGAGACAGGACTAATGGTTCATTTCTATTTCTAAGCACTGGAGGGCTTAGGAAGGAAGACTGCTGTTATTTCCATTGATCAATCAAAGAGAAGAGAAGAGAAGAGAAGAAAAGAAAAGGAAAGGAAAGGAAAGGAAAGAAAAGAAAAGAAAAGAAAAGAAGAGAAAAGAAAAGAAAAGGAAAAAAGAAGAGAAAAGAAAAGAATCAAACCAAGGCATTGAAATAAATAGACTTCTCACCAAATAAGGTCCAATTGGCAAGTGAGCATGCAAGACACACTTGGTATGCTGTATCAGAAAGAGTTACACATTATGGTATGGTGGATAGTCCTGTTTAATACCATTGCTGAGGCTGTGCAAGAGCAGGGCTTTCCTTTATTGATGCTGGGCATGAGAGATGACACAGCCTGCATGAAAGACAGTTGGATATTTCTCACAAAAGCAAATCTAAGTATATATGTGCATACAAATGTGCACATGTATTCACATGCATGTATAGGTAGAGGCCAATCTCAGATATCATTTTCATGTTCTTACTTTGTTTTTTGAGTCAAGGTCACAATTCTTCCCCCAACTCTTCTCCAAGACTCCTGAGCTCTGTCTAATGTTTGGCTGTTAGTCTCTGGATCTTTTTAGTCAGCTGCTGGGTGGAGGCCTCAGAAGACAGTTATGCTAAGCTCCTGTCAGCAATCATAATAGAGTATCATTAATAGTGTCAGTGATAGGTCTCAAGTTGGACCAGTCACTGGTTGGCTACTCCCTTAGTCTTTTCCCCATGGTTGTCCCTGCACTATTTCTAGGCAGGACAAATTTTGGGTTGAAGGTTTTGTGGGTGGATTGATGTCCTTATCTCTCTACTGGGAGTCCTATCTGGATATAGGAGGCTACATATATATCCCTATCTGGATATTCAGGCTCTATATTCCCCACTGCTAAGAGTCTCAGCTAGAGTCACCCTCATAGACTCCCTGAAGACTCCCCAGTCCCAGGTCTCTGGCACATCCTAGGGATACCTTTCACCCCTGAGTTGGGGAAGGGATTGAAGGACACTGAGGGGATAGGAATTCCACAAAAAGCCCAACAAAGTCAACTAACATGGACCCTTGGGGGCTCCCAGTGACTGAACCACTAACCAAAGAGCATATGCAGGCTGAACTTAGGCCCTCAGCACATAAATACCAAATATGTAGTGTTGCCTTCATATGAATTCCCCAACAACTGGAGCCAGAACTGTCCCTGACTCTGTTGTCTGCCTGTGGATACAGTTCCCTTAACTGGAATGTCTTGTGTGGCCTCAGTGGGGGAGGGTATACCTAGTCCTGCAGTGATTTGAGGTACTGTGGTATGTTAGTACCAGAGGAAAAGGAAATGGGAGATTGGGTAGGGGCTGTGTGAGGGGAGGACTGGAAGGAGGGCTGTTGTGATCAGGGTGTAAAGTGACTAAATAAATAAATGGAAAAAAGTTTTCAAATTAAAAAAAAGAATGGCCTTAATTCCTGGTCCTCACACTACCACCTGCAAAGTGCTGAGATTACAAACGTATGCAGATTCCTGTAATGTTTCACTAGTGCTTTATGAGTGTTGGGTATGGACCACCTGTATCACAACTCACAAATATTCTAATGGAACACAGGCAGACTTGTATGGAAATGATCATAAATATTTCCTTTGTCACAGGGCAAAATTAAGGAGGGTTAATATTTTAAATGTGAAAAAATTTTTTAGAAGAGATAAAATTAAAAGAAATAATGTAGCTGGTATCAAGTTGTAGATATTTTTTAAAGTTCCCCAGGTTGAACCAGGATCATTCTGTAGTGTTCCTGGGCCTGAAAAGATGCACTTACATCCTGCTGGCTACTAACCAAAGGCAATGGTCCTACTCAGAATGGTAGCTGCCTATCCTGGCCTTCTATGAGATGGACGCTCTGGAGATGCAAATGCTCTGGCCTTGCTTGGTCTTCACTATCCCATGGAATTTGGTTTACTATATTTTAAATCTTGTCCCACCAGCATCTAACTGCTAGAAACCATCTCTTATCACTCACCAAGGCATTCTCTGTCTTTCAGACTTGAATTGTCCTTTACCTTCTTGTCTTTGCTTTGGACCCCATAGTTCCTGTTGTCAAATACTCACTGACTTTTCCAGCAGAATATGCTGTTTTTACATAGAGCTATGTATGCATTCCTTTCATGGTTTTCTGAAAATAGAACCAAAAGTGATCCTTGCTAATTGATTCCAAGTATGATTCTGGGAACCAAATGGTCCAGAGTGTGTCTCAATTACCTTTAGCCTCAATTTTAACTTGAGTGTGTAGCTCTGTCCACTCTCTATCTCCCCCTCTTTGACTCTCCTCTTCTTTCATAAAACTGGTTTAGGAGTCTATATCACAAGAAATATTGTAGGCTTGAATGTACTCCATTCTTATGATACCCCAAACAAGTGACACCTCATATTTGGTATGCATTTCTAGTACTGTGAACGTCATTTGAGTTGTATGTCCTAGAGCCACAAAATGTGTTCTACTTTGAAAAATGTCTTTGTGGATATTACAAGTTAAAATCTTGTTGTAGGATGATATTTTTTTTCCCTTGCAGCATTGATTCACCTATCACTATCATTGAATAGAAAGTACTTAGGCCTGGGACCCTAGGCAACTGAACAAGTATAACAATGCAGTGGTGTCTAGGTCTACAGTAATAGTAACAAGCTGTTAAAACCCACAGTAAAAAGAGTGATGGGAGGGAGGAGAGGTCCTCTAGACAACTCACTTGCGATTCTGGGTTTTCCCATCTGCAAGGGATCTTGGGATATGATAGAGTATATAGGAGAGGGAAGATTAACTAGAGGTAGACTCTATATTGCAGCTCCATGAGGTCACCATCTATCCCAGCATAGAAATTTGTGATGATGTGTCTATTTGGACCCCTTGTACTCCAGTAATCCTGCCCAACTGACACATCAGTTCAAAAAGTTGGGATTTCGTTAGAATTGTACTCTGATCTGTCATTGGTTCCTGTCTTGGGTGAGAAGGCATTTATTCCTTTCTTGCCAGGATAGTTAATGTTCAGATCATAGTCATACTGAGTCATATGGGGTTGGGTTTTTATCAATGATTTCTGTCCTTGCAAGGGAGGAAGATATACATAGCACAGAGAGGCAGCGGCTTCCAGGCAAGGTAGTGTCTTTCCTGAGAACATTTAATTCATGTGTGGCAATTTAGGCACCTTGAATTGGCACCTTGGATTTCTGGCTGTTGGGACAATGTAGTAATAATTTGGTTGTATAAACCCACTCACTTTATGTTCATTTACCCCATAAGATTACTGCAGTTGTAGACAAACAGTGAAATGGACATGAGCCCAGATCTGTAACAGCTCTGGGCCTGAGTTGGAGGTTCTTAGCCACCAACAAACTGGACTTTCAGTTCCCTTATCTGTTGAACTGAGTGAATGGTGCATGTATGTGGAGCTGCATGGTAGCATAAAGGTTAAGCTAATAGCATACCTCAAATGCAAGGGGAGAAGACCTTTCTCCCTCCACTTCCTAAGGTGCTGTCAGATGGAGAGTAGAGGAGCCAGAATGAATTCTCTCTGAGCTTCAGAGTGTGACATTCTTAGGGTCTTGTCCTCTCCAGGACCCTTCCTATCTTCTTTCCCAGAAACTCTTGACCCATCCTTTTTTTGGTCTCTCAACACTTGGGTGTGCCAAGCAAGCCTATTCTCCAGGCACTTTATTGAGAGAAAGGAGATTCTGTGCCATCTGACTGGGCTTGGTTTTCTCTCTACTGACCTAACAGCTAGGTCTGTTACTGTGGCTGCTAGGGTCAGAGCACTGTCTCAGCCCTGCTAGTCCCGCCAAGCCATTCATCCACAATAGACCAATTAAAGAGACAATTAATGTTAAAATGCAGAGAAATATGTATATAATGCAACTACTCTGTATAGAGAAATAGAGAGACCTAGTGATCCAAACACCTAAGTCTACCTTCCAGGTCCAGACAGGTCTAGGTTTAAGTCAACTGAAAGAGGTATGCCAACTGAAACAGTTCTGGAGGAGCTGTGGTCTGTCTCATATTGTCTGAAGACAACTTTCCCTCTCTGACTGGCACTAGGCTTTGGCCTTTTCTTTCCCAAGCCCAAGACTTGTGGGGAAACAAAAATTTTCTGTGGTTCATTTTCTCAATAGTTTAATACCCAAGAGGTGGAGTACACGTGAACTTTTGGCATATCTTCTTTCCTACCATGATAGTCACATGATGATTCCTAGGTGGGGAGGTGAGATTCTAGCTCAATGCTTTGCTTTTCCTACCCAGACATATCAGACAGTCTTGCAAATATGGTGTGCGGTAGGGCCTCTATAGGCTGAGGGCTATTTCTGGTTTGTGTCTGTGTCACCTAAGCCGACAGCCACCATGGATAGTCATAATGAAACTCTGAACCTCTAACAGCCATGAAAGGTAAGTAGTTCTATTCTCTCCCATCCCTGTGGTTTGTACCAGAAAGGGGCATAAAATTTACAAACATATGATCGCATAGCTGACTATGATGACACTTGTTCCCATAGTCTTAAGATGCAGAAAGCTAAGGATTTTACAGACTCATGGCCTGAAAATGCAGACCTCTTAATTTATTATTTTCTGTAGACTGACTTCTCTACCAAACATAGCTCAGTGAAATCCCACATGAAGAGAAATAGCCTCAGCATGTGAAAATGCCTTCTTTAATGAACAGAGGTTCGTTACAATGTTGCTGTTGTTGCCACTGCCACTAGAAATTTTGCTGGCTTCAGGCAAAAATTCTGATCTGATAAATCCCAGGACAGAAGGTCTGTGCCCTCTTACCATGCTGGAAATTTATGACAGGTACACCCCACAGCAGGTCTCGGGCCCCAAACAAGAAGGAAGGAAAGCTCTCCACAGAGGTTGTAAGATAATTTTGGAAAAAAGAAAGTCACTCTTTTTGTTAATTGCTCTTAAATTAAATCTTCTTTACATTTACTTAATTTTAATTAAAGATTTAATTAATTTTGCCACAAAAGCAAGATGGCAACCCAAGGAGTCAGTTTTCTCTATCTACCATACGGGTTTCTTCCAGGGGCTAAACTTGGATCGTCAAACTTAGCAGCCAATCGTGTGTGCGCGCACACACACACACACACACCTTGCCTACTTAAGAGAGAGGTCCTTAAGCTGGCCTCAAACTTCCTATATAGCTGAGAATGACCGATCTTGTTCCCCTCCAGAGTGCTAGGATCAAAAGTGTGTACCATCATGCTTGCTTGCCTTCACTTTCTTTCTGTTCCTACCGTACCCTTTCTTTCCCTTATTCTCTCTAGAACTTCTACTAGGCCTGTGTGGGGAACCGCAGCTGCCACCCATATTGAACACCTGGTCTCTGGCCAAAGCAGAGAGCATTGATAATCAAGCCATTAGTTGGAGAAGCTGAGTGCCTCCAGTTTGTGACGCAAGCTGGTATGAATTTCCCGCAGCCTATTATGCTTTGCCACGTAGCTGATGCTGATTGGGACCAGGAAAAGTATCTAACCTGTAAAGGCTGGAGGCTTCTAGATTCTACTTGAGAGAGGATTATTATGAGCCAGGCGGTGGTGGCGCACGCCAGTAGTCCCAGCTACTAGGGAGGCTGAGAGAGAGAGAATAGAGATTATAGAGATTAGAGATATTATTAAGAAGAAGTAAAATAAGGGAGAGATAATAGAGATTATAGAGATTAGAGATATTATTAAGAAGAAGTAAAATAAGGGAGAGATAACAGAGATTATAGAGATTAGAGATATTATTAAGAAGAAGTAAAATAAGGGTTCCTGAATAAAATCTACTTGGAGAAGGGCTCATGTTTGCCTCCTTATTTCCGCTGGACGGGTAAGGCTGCCGACAGGCCTGTCCGCATCTGCCAATTCTGCTCTGTTCAAAGGTGAGTAAAGTGTGAGTATTAAAGCAGTAAGTCCCACATACACACAGGAAAGTCAATCTCACATTCAGAAGAGTATAATATGTGTATGTACCGTTTAGGATAATCCACCAACTTTTAGAATGTTTTTAAAGTCACAATCCAGATCTTTATAGGTGAATCCTTTTGTTCCACAGAAGTAACCCTTTTCTATCCCCAGCTTTGTCTATTTGTCTCTTCCCATCAGTGTCCTTGGCTTATCTATCACAGCAGAAACCTATACACATTGATTCGTATTTTCTTTTTATTTTGTGTATGGGTAATTTTCCTGTATGCATGCCTGTGTAGCATGTACATGCAGGGACCACTGAAGTCAAAAGAAGGCAATGGATCTCATGGAGCTGGAGTTGTGGGCTTCCATATGGGTGCTGGGAATCAAATCTGGGTCCTCTGGAAGAGCAGACAGTGCTCTTAACTGCTGAGCCATTCCTCTATTATTATTTTCAATAAGCCAAAATGTATACAAAAATTTCTTTATACTAATTTTTTTCTTTTTTCCTGCTTTCTTTGAGTTCATTCATTCATTTTATACTACTGGAGAGTGAATCCTGATTATGCTCTACCACTGAGTTGTGCCCGTAATATATTTGTCTTTAAAAAATGATTCATTATTATTATTTTTTAATTATATGTATCTGTGTGCATCTCTGTGTAGGCTTACATGAGTGTGTTGGCACCAAGTCATCAGATCTCTCTTCACCTGGAGTAACAGGCAGTACGGAGCAGCCCTACCTTGGTCCTGGGGACTAAATTTATGTCTTCTGTCAAAGCAACACATGCTCTTTACCTCTGCATCATTTTCCAAGCTTCATCACTGCTCACCCTCTCTGAAACAGGATCTTACTTAGTTGCTTAACCAAGACTATACTTGCTCAGCAGCCCAGGTAGATGTTGTGATCCTCCTGTCTCAGCTTCCTTTTTAACTGGGATTCCAGGCCTGCATCAAAGTTTTGACTCTTTGCATTACTTCTAAGAGTCTCTCCCAGCTCACAGCCCCAATTTTTATTTGATATTTTGTTTATCTTCACATATATATATATATATATATATATATATATTTCTCTCTCTTTCAAAAATAAAATCCCCAAATAAAACAAATTATAAAAAGAAAAAATACCATGCCAAAATGAAACACACACACACACACACACACACACACACACACCACGTAATATTAAAATGTCTTTGTTAATTTAAAGATTAGGTACTATTAAACATCTTCTGCCACCTCAGGCATAATCGGAGAGAGTGACCATGGCCCACTCCAACCTAATACTCACATGACCGATTGGCTTTATCTCTTGCTGCTATTGCCTCTTTATTCCCCTGGTCTCTCAATTCTCCCTGCATCTTCCTGTGCATCTCTAAGTATCTCATCTGATCCTCAGTCATTGGTCACTGGTATCTTTATTGATCAATCAAGAACCAATTGGGGAACAGAACCTGAACATCAGAGCCACACCTATATCTCACCTTTTCTGTCAAAAAACAAAAAACCCATCTCTTCTCCTATACATCAATTGAACAAAACCATAATAATCATTTAACCACATATGATATACTATTAACATCTAGTCCATCATATTTGTCAATTAGATGAAGTACTGTACCATCATTCTTAACTTAAAGAATTAAGATGCTATCCTTGAATTATAAATTTTAGCCAGTAATACCATCCTAAAATTATGTCTTCCACTCGAAAACCTCTCTGTCAAGATTAAATGTGTTTGATTATGAGATTATAACTAGGCTTCAACCTCGTCAGAAATCAGAGAACAACACAAACATTACCTGGGTATATAAGAAGCACTAAATACAGCTTCTCAAACTTAAATAATTGTTGAGAGAGCTGACTACTTGGACAGCCTCCTAATTACTTATAACTTTGGAGCATCAGTCTTCAGCTTTTTGGCTCCAGGATCACCTGACAGATATTTGCAAAGCAGGATTATGAAGGACTGTTTACCTTGTATTGGCAGCACTATCAGTCAACTACTCTGCTAGCATGTCCTTTTCCTGGAGAGTATTTTGTCTACAGATGAAATAGGCAATTTTGGCTCCATGGCTACCTTGCCACGATAAGCAACCTTGACTCTGGATAAAGTTGCTCAAATTTTCTTTGAAAGAAAATGGGGAAACTGTCTGGAGCAGACATGTCTCATTGTCAAATGATTCTTTTTTTTTTTTTTTTTTTT
>NW_022196895.1:5503598-5506543 GCF_008632895.1 Mastomys coucha | reverse complement strand
AGGAATTTTATATTATTTGTAACTATTGTGAAGGGTGTTGTTTCCCTAATTTCTTTCTCTGCCTGTTTCTTAATAATGAAATATATTTAATGTCACCTTCTGTGGATTTCTCATGATTTTGAAGACTAAAGTATCTCTGAACTGTTAAACCTTAACTGCTTTTAGCCATTCCAGTTTGAATAAAATGAAAACACTTTATTATAATTAAATTATAATCTAACACAACCATGAGTTTCCGGTCTGGCCCCTAACTTGTGTTGCTTGACCATCTTAAGCAGTTTGTAAAGCAGCCATTGGAAGAACAGGGTCTAAGTCTCATATTCTTAAATGAGTTGCAGAGGCACAAAGCCTATATAAGAGTAATGTTAATTTCTAATTTTGTATCAATATAAGAAATTCACTCCAATGAAAACCTTAATTCTATATCAATAAAAATTACATACCAATGTAAGCAATTATAACTTCAATTTGTATCAATTATAAAGATTTATATCAATAAAGATTATGGCTACAAAATGCTTTGTTCAATGATAAAATTTAATAATCTATCCCACCTATTTCCTCCCTGTTCAAAATTATGACCATTTCCAAATTATACTTTAAAATTACAACCTATCAATAATTTGTAAGATAACCATTACCAGACATCCAAAACCAGGGTATTGGGTTGACAACTCTCAATAACTTCTTCCTGCTAAATATGGATGATGAGAAATTTTCTAAAAGAGTGGGGAGTGGTAGAAAAATTAGAAAAAACTGGTTAGATTTAAGAAGGTTAGCTTTAGCATCTGTTATCCAGTTTCTGTATATTTGAATGTTTCCAAGCTTGAGTGAAATTCTGACCAGTTCCGTCTAAAAGGTTGGATGAGGCCAGATGACCTAGAATGAGCAGCAATCCCTGAAGTTGTTTTGGGCAGCAACTAGAAGCAGGGGGTCAAGCACATCAGTTTAACCTTCCAGCAGATGAGTCTTGTCAAAGATGTACATTCTGGGTTTTTTGGTTTAGTTTGGTTTGGTTTGGTTTTTGTTGTTGTCTTCCTTTCTTTCTTTCTTTCTTTCTTTCTTTCTTTCTTTCTTTCTTTCTTTCTTTCTTTCTTTTTTCTTCAAGACAGGGTTTCTCTGTGTAGCCCTGGCTGTCCTGGAACTCACTGCATAGACCAGGTTACCCTTGAAATCAGAAATCTGCCTGCCTCTGCCTCCCAAATGCTGGGATTAATGGCGTGTGCCACCACTGCCTGGCATTGTACATTCTGTAATATATGAATCTCACAACCAAAGTTTTAGTACCATTAAGATTTTTGTATGGATTGTGCAGGGTGAACAGATCAATTAAGGATGAAATTCTGCTCCTTGTTTGAGCAGGTGAAAGATACCTGTCTTTTTATGAGTTAATTTTATTAAAAACCAATTGTAATAAGTCTTCATTCATGCCATGTGAAAGATGGCACAATGAATCTTTTTCTGTCCTGTTTGATTCTATTGAATTTCCCTAGTTCTTCAGGGGTCTCCCCCTGCCATATCTGATCTGTATAACTCTAGATGGGGTTCAAATCCTCTTATCCTTTCCTATTAAAACAAATACAGAACCTCTGTTTAAAAACAAAACAAAACAAACAAAACAAACAAACAAACAAACAAAAACCAAGTCCTTGGTCCAGTAACTGGAAATCATTAAACCTTTACATTGTCCTCTCTCTCAGAGGAATTTTAATATAACCACCAATCTCAAACTCATACTCATTTTGATAAATAAAACAATTCAAAGCAAATAAAGCAATCTAAACAAATGTTAACTGACAAGACAGCCCTTCTGCTGTCTCCTGCCCCAATTTTCATGAAATCAAAGCCTAAATTTCTACTTTCTGAAATAGGCTACACGACCTACCCCGTGCCTTCAATCTAATTTATGATTGAATGCTTCAATATTTTGTTATCTATGTCTACTTACTATATAAGCCTATTTCTAGATTCTATTTGTCACAACAGGCAAAGAAGTCCCAGAAATACCTTGAGTAGACAATGTTCAAAGATCCCAAGAAATTGTCCTGACAAGACCTTTTCAAATCTCTAAAGCAGTTTTTTTAATTCAATCTCCCTAACTTCTCTCTTCTGTACAGCTTAATATCTCTGTATACTTACAATATGAGCCTATTTCCAGACACTCTCTTTATATAATTCTCAAGGCCCAAATTTCTACTGTTTGAGATAGGCGAGGCAACCTATACCCTGCTTTCAATCTAATTTTTTAAGATCGAATGTCTCAATATTTTTTGTTTCTCTATAATTAACTTAACTTAAATTCCCTTCTGCTTACTGCATAAGCCTATATCCAGCCTCTATCTATGTTGTACCAGGCAAGAAATCCCAGAAACCCCATGAGTAGACCATGCTCAAAGATCTAAAGAAATTGTCCTGGGAAGACTTTTATATATGTTTAAGGCATTTGTTAATTTATTATCTCTAACTTCTCTCCTCTGTGCAGCTTAATATTTGCTGCATATACCAATTGGATCTCTGCCTTTCATCTTAAGCTCTTTGAATCAGTTATGAACCACAAGAAGAAATCCTCATGTGACTCAGGCAAAAATGTATATTCCCTTCTATTCTTAAGAACAATTAAATCAAATTTTAAAAATATATCTTTTGATTACTGGGTTGCAGGAAGCAGGTGTTGGGCCATGAAAAGCAGTCTGTGTCTTGGTTGACTGAGTCCTAACTTCTGGAGACCCAGTGAACAATTCCACAAGGGATGGAAACAGTGGAGACATGTTCCCAGACACAGATGGCTGATTCCAAGAGTCCTCCAACTTCATTAGTCTGTGCTATCTATCATGTAGACAATGCCTCAAGCTCCCAACATTCTGGCTGGAATCCACTCCCAGTCATTTGACCACAGCCAGGCATGCCCGCCCCACAGACAGATAGCCCAGCTCACCATATAAGGG
>NW_022196895.1:5475789-5503588 GCF_008632895.1 Mastomys coucha | reverse complement strand
CTGTCTCCTCTTCCTCCTCCTCCTCCTTTTCTCTCTCTTCCCTCTTAGCCTCTTACTCTTCTTATCTTTACATTCTCCTCCTCCCTTCCTCCTCTCTCAACATGACCCCAAAAATACCACCACATAACTAAAGCTGATAAACAACTTCAGCAAAGTGGCTGGATAAGGAATTAACTCAAACAAATCAGTAGCCTTCACCTACTCAAAGGATAAATAGGTTGAGAACAAAATTAGGGAAATGACGCCCTTCACAATAGCCACAAAAAAAAGATTACATATGTTGGTGTGATTCTAACCAAGCAAGTGAAAGATCTATATGATAAGAATTTCAAGTCTCAGAAGAAAGAAGTAGAAGATCTCAGAAGATGAAAACATCTCCCATGCTCATGGATTGGCAGGATTAATGGAGTAAAAATGGCCATCTTGCCGAAAGCAATCTACAGCTTCAATGCAATCCCCATCAAAATTCCAACTCAATTCTTCATAGAGTTAGAAAGAGCAATTTGCAAATTCATTTGGAATAAGAAAAACTCTGGATAGTGAAAACTATTCTCAACAATGAAAGAACTTCTGCGGGAATCACCATCCCTGACCTCAAGCTGTATTACGGAGCAATAGCGATAAAAGCTGCATGGTATTGGTACAGTGACTGGCAAGAACATCAATGGAATAGAATTGAAGATCCAGAAATAAACCCACACACATATGCTCACGTTATCTTTGACAATGGAAATAAAAGCATCCAGTGGAAAAAGGTGCTGGTTTAACAAATGTTGCTGATTCAACTGGTAGTCAGCATGTAGAAGAATGCAAATTGATCAATTCTTATCTCCTTGTACAAAGCTCAAGTGCAAGTGGATCAAGGACCTCCACATAAAACCAGAATACACTGAAACTTATAGAGGAGAAAGTAGGGAAAAGCCTTGAGCATATGGGTACAGGGGAAATATTCCTGAACAGAACATCAATGGTACTTTACTTTAAGATCAAGAATTGACAAATGGGACCTCATAAAATTGCAAAGCTTCTGTAAGGCAAAGGCCAATTTCCAATAAGACAAAAAGGCAACCAACAGATTGGGAACATATCTTTACCAATCCTATATCTGATTTAGGGCTAATATCCAATATATATAAAGAACTCAAGAAGTTATATTCCAGAGAATTAAATAACTCTATTAAATATGGGGTACAGAGCTAAACCAAAAATTGTCAACTGAAGAATATTGAATGGCCAAGAAGCCCCTAAAGAAATGTTCAACATCTTTACTCATCAGGGAATTGCAAATCAAAACAATCTAGAGATTCTACCTCACACCATTCAGAATGACTAAACTCAAAAACTCAGGTGACAGCAGATTCTGGTGAGGATGTGGAGGAACAGGAACACTCTGTCACTGCTGGTAGTATTAAAAGTTGGTACAACCCCTCTGGAAGTCAGTTTAGCAGTTCCTCAGAAAACTGGATATAGTTTTACCTGAGGCCCCACCTATACCACTCCTGAGCATATTTCCAGAAGATGCTCCAACATGTAATAAGGACACATGCTCCACTATGTTCATAGCAGCCTTATTTATAATAGCCAGAAGCTGGAAAGAACCCAGATGTCCCTCAACAGAAGAATGAATACAGAAAATGTGGTACATTTACACAATGGAGTATTACTTAGCTATGAATGCATGAAATTCTTAGGCAAATTGTTAGAACTAGAAAATATCATTCTGAATAAGGTGAGGTAATCCTCATAGAAGCAGGGGGAGGGATAATGTGATAGGGTGTTTCTGGGAGGGAGGGCAACTGCGAAAGGGGATAACATTTGAAATGTAAATAAAAAATATCCAATAAAAAGGAAGGAAGGAAGGAAAGAAGGAAGGAAGGAAGAAATAAACAGTAAGACAAATAATACAATTTTTAAAAAATAAAAGAAAGGTGCCAGATGTCATGTCTGTTAATGTTGCAATGATTCTTTCTTGTTGATGTTTATGAACTTCAAAACCAGATTGACAAATTTTTAAGATAAGAAAAAAATGTATCAATTGCTTTTGTATTGATGATGCTATTTAAAGTAGGTCTCCATGAATGTTTCCTTCTTGTGATTTTTTTTTTTGGGGGGGGGAAGAGTTATATTAGTCTCAAAACCATTGTCTTTTGATCTTTGGATCCTCCTCTTATACTACTTGTTTTTGAAGGGTAGGCAAGTACTTTGCTTACTAAGTCTGATTCTTGGGAGTATGAAGGTAGATTGGACCCCTCCTGCTGCCTGTACTCTAGAACCTGACCTTCTCCAGTCCAAGATTTGTAGCACCAGTGGATCTAGTCTTTACAATCTTCCTAGATAAGCAGTTTCCCCAACAAACAAAAATGAAAGTTTTTGTTGCCTTTGCTCTTCCCTCTACCATTTCTAGGGACATGAAAATTTGTCCCAAGGGTGATCGTCAAATGTCTCTGGTTTGTGCTAACTGAATTCACTATGTTCACTAGTCTACAAGTGCAGAAACAGGTGCTGCAGTTGTGTGGAAACTTCCCTAGGGCATGTCATGGCCCATTGTCTTTCATGGCTATCTGTCTTGGAAGCAGACATGTGCCTTTGGCTTCTTCAGGGATGGGGGTTCCTGTCAGTGCTACTCAGGCATAGTTTACTGTCTAAATGTTAGTTATACCCTGACACTCATTTTCTAGCTTACTGTCAATACTATTCATTGAAATCATTAAACCAGGGGTGTTACCTATAATTTGAAACTTACTTGGATAAATCACCCCAAGTCCTTTGCTGAGACCAGCTACTGGAAAACAAATATCCAGAGAATGTAGGATTCACTCTCTCTTTTGTGATTCATTTTTCAGGGCTGGGAGGTGGCTCAATAAGTAATGAAACAATTGCCCATGGAATGCAGAAATGAGGGCCTGGAGGGAAGCTTGCTGTTTAGCTTTCTTCTTCATGAACATGCTGCTTTTTGTTCAGTCATGGAACCTGCCCAGGGCCAAGCAAAGAGTTTGCAGGTCAGGCTAGGGGGTTTCCATATACCCTGGCTTCCTAGTTCCAGAAGATTCTGTGGAAGAATATAGTAACTCCTTTTAGAACCAGCAGCAGTTTCCTTCCTGCCAACATTATTTAAGGGTTAGATATCTTACCTCTTGATGTAGTTTTAGTATTTTATGAAACAAAAACTCTAAATTGAGGCAAGAATATTTTTCTATCATGAAAAATTACACAGGATGTAAGTAAAATATGTAAATAAATGTAAAAAATGTGTAAATGTAAGTAAAAAAATTTTTATGGCAAAATTCAAGCCATCAGTAGGTACATGAAGCTTGCTAGGTACATGTTTCTGCATAGGGACAAAGTTGACAATTAGTCAGATTTGCCTATTCCTCTTCTTGTAAGTTTTATGCATGGAGGTCCTTCTGTCTATACATAATCCACTCTCATTCGGGGTTATAATTTGACCAAATGACTATTTTAGGAGGTTAGGAAGACTAGAATCTGTGTACCCTGAGATTGTATACATTCTATAGTTACTTGGCCTTCTCTCCTCCAGCCTCTTTCCACCTAAGAAATATGAAGGTACTTGTGGCTTTATCTAATCCAACACTTGCCATTCTTAAAACACAAAATTTATCTGAGTAAATCAGTGTGGGGGCATATGAGTGCCTAGTGCCCACCCAGGCTTTCTTATCCAAACTTGTAGAACAGATGGTGAGTTACAATATTAATTATCAAACTAACATAACTTATCAGGAAATAGGAACCACTTTCACTCAGATAGCTGCTGATGGATCTGCCCTTGCAAACTCAGAGATTATAAACTAAAGAATTTGGAAGAATTGGGAGGAATCTGATGAAAATTGTATTTCATTTGTATGCTTTGAAGTAATGTTACACTAAACTTGATAATATGAAATTATGGACTTATTAAAAAATATCTAGAATTTTTAGAAGAATGTGATTATGCAGGCTACAACACTCTGCAAAGTGTGAATGCTGTGTGTGTGAGTGTGTGTGTGTGTGTGTGTGTGTGTGTGTGTTTACTGTAAGAACAGGATATATGTTTCAAATCTCTATGTGAAGGTTAGTGTCTATGGTATTTGTGTTTCTGAAATCTTCTACCTTTGGAACCACTTAAAAAATGCTTCTACCACATTTTCCATTCTTAGAGTGGAAGAAAGAAAAATATCAATGGCTAAATATATTCAGAATTCATATATATATATATATGTGTGTGTGTGTATATATATGTTACTAAGATGCTGAGCCTTTTAAAATGTTTAATTTTTTTGTAATAAAGCATGATTTTCTTGTAATACAGAAGCTGAATGGTGCTTGATCACCTCATACCTTGCTTATTTTCTTTAAGATCCCTAAAGACTCATGAATCTCTGTTGTCAGCTAACAGTTGAAATAATGATGAGAGTCATAAAGGTCAGGAATAAAACCGGCTACTTCCCTGTTTAAGCTCAGAGCCAACTGAGAATTAAGAGCCACAAGACAAACAAATAGAGACCCCGCCTGAGGAAGCAAGGAGAAACTATACTTTATAGCAATATAAGGTTACTCATGTACTCCAGTAAAGTTAGAAGCAAGTGACCCACAGTCACATTTCTCATGCAGTAAATGTTGCCACTGTGTGAATTGTCCTGATTGTAGATCAGGGAGACAGGGCATGTGCCAGTTTGGTATTGGCTTAAAGGGCATCAGTTTCCTTTGCTAACTCACTCCTTAGAAAGGTTACTGTGATACCTTTCTTTCCATTACTATGACAAGTTACTCTAAGTAGTCAGTTTGGGAAGAGAAAAAGCTTAGTTTGGATTAGTTTCAGAGTTTTGCCCTATGACAGGCTCTACTTCTCTGGGCCTGTGGCAGTACATTCTTTGGGGAAACATGTGATAGAGCTTGTCTGTTCACTTCATGACTAGTAAATGAGAGAAATGGAAAGAGGCTTCAGTTTCATGGTTCCCACTGATCTCACTTCTATCCATCATGCCTGCCCTTAGTTCACACCATGTTCCAGCCAGCACCATAGTTCACACCATGTTCCAGCCAGCACCATAGTTCACACCATGTTCCAGCCAGCACCATAGTTCACACCATGTTCCAGCCAGCACCATAGTTCACACCATGTTCCAGCCAGCACCATAGTTCACACCATGTTCCAGCCAGCACCATAGTTCACACCATGTTCCAGCCAGCACCATAGTTCACACCATCTTCTAGCCAGCACCATAGTTCACACCATGTTCCAGCCAGCACCATAGTTCACACCATGTTCCAGCCAGCACCATAGTTCACACCATGTTCCAGCCAGCACCAAGCTGGGGGCTGAGACTTTGGCACTTGTGCTTTTGATGGACATTAAGCTCCAAGCCCTAACAATATCTGTCTTCTGCTACTAAATGAGGCAAGGAACAGGAAAGAATGGAAGGACACATATTTTCCTACAAATGGCTTTCAGGAAAACATAAAAAGTTAAGAGTACATATTTCTAGTTACAATCAGGACTGATTAATTCTCTGGATCAGGACTTGCAGGGAGCGAAGTGATTTTTATAGGACTTGATTTTGCTTGTGATAGCTCTGACATATACATTCCTTCTGAGATGCAACTGTGTGTCCCTTGCCTCAATGTAGTTGATAAAAGGCTCCGTTCCTTTACAGTATAGTTCCCGTCTCAGTATAGAGCACAGATGTTACAGTCTCTCTACTGTCTGGGAGTAAAAAGGTCAGCAGACTGAGTCTCCTTCCAGAGCCTGAGAATAACCCTGAGTTCTTAGAGTCTGAGACTGTTTCTAGGATACGCCTTGGGTGGAATTTCAGATTAGTAAGAACCAAGGTTGTTTGCCAGTATGAACAATGAGGACAGTGTTTTCAGTAATATGAAACCTCCACTGTCAGTTTGACTTTAGTGACAACCTTTTCAGGCTGTGTGTAATGTCCTTCTATTATCTCCTCCCTTCTGCAGCCACAGTAGCAGTACATACTGACAGGAACCACATTGATGATATAAGGATTGCTGTGAGATTCATTCCCCAGAAAGCAAGCTTCTAGGGGTAGGAAAGGTAGAAGAAGAAACACTCAAACTTAATAGAGATAGATACCATGGTGACAGATGGAATCCATGAAGATGCCATGTCATATCCTGAGTAGATGTACTATATCAGTTATTTTCTGTTGCACTGATAAAAAAAAAAAAAAACCTTGACCAAAAGTGACTTTAGGAAGAAAAAGCTGATATTGTCTTTTGGTTCCAGAGGGAGAGTCTATTATGCTACAAGAGCCATAGTAGCAGGCAACCAGAGCAGGAAGCTGAAAAAGCAGCATGGAGCAAGACTATAAACTCTCTAAACCAACCTCTAGTGAAAAACTTCCTCCAGATGGCTCCACTTCCTAAGGGTTCCATAACCTCCCCAAACTGTCACAGTAACTGGTGACCAAGTGTTCAACTGCATGAGTCTATAAGAAACATTTTTCAATTCAAATCAACATAGTGGCTTTGTTGATGTGGTGCTTGTTTAGCATATTTAAAGCACCAGTCTCAATCCCCAGCACTTGCAAACTTTGTGCAGTGGTGCATGTCTATAATCTGTATGTTTAGGAAATAGGGACAGGGAAGATAAGAAGACCGAGGTTATCCTCAGCTGCAGAGAAAGTTTGGGACTCTTTAAAAACTGATAGGTAAGTAAGTAAGAAGGAAGGAAGGAAATGAAGAAAGGAAAGAAGGGAAGGAAGTGATGGAAGGAAGGAAAAGAAGGAAGAAAGGGAAGGAAGGAAGGAAAGAAAGGTAGGAAAGAAAGGTAGGAAAGAATGGAAAGAAGGAAAGGAAGGAAGGGAAGTATTTTAGTCAGGGTTTCTATTTTTGCACAAACATCATGACCAAGAAGCAAGTTGGGGAGGAAAGGGTTTATTTAGCTTACTTCCACATTGCTGTTGATCACCAGAAGTCAGGACTGGAACTCAAGCAGGTCAGAAAGCAGGAGGTGACACAGAGGCCATAGAGAGATGTTCTTTACTGGTTTACTTTTCTGGCTTGCTCAGCCTGCTCTCTTATAGAACCCAAGACTTCCATTCCAGGGATGACACCTCCCCTTGATCACTACCCCCTTGATCACTAATTGGGAAAATGTCCCACAGCTAGATATCATGGAAGCACTTCCCCAACTGAAACTGCCTTTACTGTGATAACTCAAGTTGGCACACAAAACCAGCCAGTACAGGAAGGAAGGGAAGGGAAAGAAGGAAGGAAGAAGGAAGGAAGGAAGGAAGGAAGGAAGGAAGGGAAAGAACACAAGGTAGGAAGTGACAGAAGGAAGGAAGGAAAGGAAGGAGGGGAAAAGAAATAAAGGGAGAAAGAAGTGAAGGAAGGAACAGAAAGAAGAAGGAAGGAAGGAAAGAACAGAAGGAAGGAAGGAAGGGAAAGAAAGGAACAGAAGGAAGGAAGAAGGAAGGAAGGAAAGAAAGGAACAGAAGGAAGGAAGAAGGAAGGAAGGAAAGAAAGGAACAGAAGGAAGGAAAGGAAGGAGGAAAGGAAGGGGAAGAAGGAAATGAAGGAAGGAAAGAAGGGAGGGAAGGAAGGAAGGAAAGAAAGGAACAGAAGGAAGGAAGTGACAGAAGGAAGGGAGTAAAGGATGGAAGGGAGGAGAGGAAAGAAGGAAGGAAGGAAGGAAGAAAGGAAGAAAGGAAGGAAGGAAGGGAGGGACTCTGGTCCTTTTTGGTGGGAAGAAAGGGCCGTGTGTGTTGTCTCAAAGGCTGACTACTATTATCTTCTGTGAGGCTATGAGAGGATGACTTGTTATTAGCAGGACTGCACATGCTTACACACATTGCTCCTGGGGTTTAGTGGGGAAAACGTTAAAGTCTATTAAAAGTGTTCCAATTCAATGTCAGGAAGTGAGTTTCTTCTGTTAATTGATGAAAACATGCCAGACTCTGTCAGAAACCATTTCTTTATCCAGACTCTAAACTGAAAGAGGTGTTAGCTGGGGAGCTGGGTTACTATTCTTAGTAATAATCTTATCTCCACCCGCTGTGCTGACATGCTAATTTTTTACTCCATGTTTGAGAAATACTTTCACTGCAATTAAAAGTTCTATAAGTGTGAGGTGTACTACAGAGAACAAGGTAAAAAAAAAAAAGATGTTTGCATCCAATATCTTCCCCTGGAATATGTAACACCTAAGTACACTGAAGAATAAAAAGGCCAGGGGCTGGGGATGTGACTTACATAGCATCCACAGAACACTGCTTCTACTCCCAGCAAGATACAACTGGGATGTGGTAGTACATGCATATAATCTTGCACTTGGTAGGTACAGATACGAGGTTCAGAAGTTCAAAGTTATCTTTGGCTACATAGGCTGAACTAGTTTACATGAGATTCTCTCTTAAATGAAACAAAAAGAATTAAAGAATAGTGCAAAGCCTATGCACAATAGATGGCAGAAGAGTAAGGTACATATAACCTGAAAGCACAGGGAGAAATCCCATGCTAAAGAATGAGGAGTGGTGAGGTAGGGCTCTCTCCACTGCCTAGGATACCAAAGCTCAATTCAGAGACAGCCACACTGGCTTGCTGGGCATGCAGACTGAGCTCCCCACCATGAAAAGATGGGGCATTATTTCTAACTTTATCCACTTAAAGACATTCTGATTTATTGGGGAGGAACATACCTCAGTAGACACCATTTGGAAGCATTATTAGATAATCTTCTTCAATGGGTAATTCTTTAAAAAAAAAAGAAATGTTTTATGGATTTCCTTTGTGAGTTTCCCCACTCATTTCCCTATCCCTCATATCTACCCTTTGCCACTGGAATCTTCACTCTTAAAAGAAACTGGGAATGGAGAAATTTACATGTAAATAAAGAAAATATCTAATAATAAAGAAAAAAAGAAAAAAAGAAGAAAAAGAAAATAAAAAGAAGAGAAACAAACAAAACAAAGCATGAGGAATATCTCATTGTGGAGACTATATTATGTAACAGCATGTCCCACAGTGTACCCCCTTTCCACACAATGAGTCATCGGTCTGCTTCAAGGTCTCTGGCTTCTGTCACACCAACAATATTGGATTCACACTGGAACTCTGCTTGTTTATCCTACTGTCATCCTGTGTCACAGAGATCCTTCAGGTTTGGATCAGCAAAACTGATTTTTTCACAACTTTAAGAGTTCACAGATGATATAGATTTGGGGATCAAAGCCCTGGGTCAGAGTTTGAGTAGTAGCTAAGCTAGTCAGGCTGCTAGCTCTCCTGCATCTACACCACCAAGGGGAACTCCCCAACACTGCTCCAGCTTGGCCATCCAATAGCTACTGGGCAGGAAGTAGGGTCAGCTCTCCTGCTGTTGTGACTGTCCTTCAGGCCAGCTCTCCTGCACCCAAGCTTCCAGAGCCAGCTCCACTTTGCTGCCCAGTTGAGGCACAGAGCCTGGTCTCCCAAGTGCTACAGCCTGTGAGGGGCAGGGAGAGCTCACCACCCCTCATGACCTTGGGACAAGCTCTCATGACTTCCTCAGGTGGTAAGGGGTGAGAGCAGGGAGGAAATTACCCACTCTTCTGGGCTCACACTCTCGGAGCCAGCTCCACCAGGGTTATCTCTGCCTATGGAGTAAGATTCTCCCTGAACACTGCTGACAAGAGAGGTAGGGTTAGCTCTCCAGAGTGCCTAAGGCAGTGAGGGGTGGGCCCAGATCTGCACAGCTCTTGGACATCTATGTGGTCCCAGGTGGCTGCCCAGAGCAGGGACACTCCCATGGTCTCTAGTAGTAGTGTGAGCCATGGACATCAACTCTTGCTACACCATTGCCACAGACTCAAACATGTCCTCAGGTGGCTAGGCTGGCTACTCACAACAGACTGTTTTTCTCTAACCTCATGTCTTTAGTTTCACCCCTTTTTTACAATACTCAGACTATTCTACTTCTCTTCCTTCTCTATCAGTGCATCACATTCTTGAATAATATAGTGGCTTCCACTGCCGGCTGGCCTGTGGGTGACTTCTTCTACCCATACTATACAGCAGAATAGCAAACAGACTTCTAGGTATCTATAGCCCACCCATGTAGTATGGTGGTGAGAAGGTCTCTAGATGTCTTCCTCCTTCTGTGCTGTAGCTTGTATGGCAGCAGGCAAGCTTCTATTTATCTACAGCTTACTAGTGCTATGTAGAAGCAGGCAGGTCTCTTGGCATCTTTCCCCATCTTCAATGGGTAATTCCTGATGCAGAAGGTAGCCACCAGTGTCCCAAGATGCACAATGGGGAGGATGAACCTAGTAACACACATGCTTCCCTGTTTTTTTGTTTTGTTTTGTTTTGTTTTTTTCTGGAGAGAATGTGGATGCCAACAAGCTTACCTGGTACATGTATAAACACTTTCAACAACAACAACAACAAAACCAACTAAAAAACCAAGCTATCATGCCCCAGTCCAGTGAGAGTCTGCTGCCAAAGATAAAGATAAGTGTACCAAGGAAAGAAGGGGGTTCTTACCCACAAAGGTCAGCCTAGTGGTAGAGCAACTACTCTGGAGACAATGTGCAGGCTGCTCAAAAGTTAAAAGCAGGGTCTACGGAGATAAAGGTTTACATTCAGTCAAGTCCTTGCCTTGAAAGCATGAGAACCTGGATTCAGTCCCCAGGTATCATACAAAAAGCTTGATATACTAACTTACCCCTTGTAATCCAAGTACTGAGGAGGCAGAAACGGGGGAATCCCTGGGGCTCAGGGAAGCCAGTTTATTTTACTTGGTGAGTTACAGACCATTGAGAGATCCTGTCTTGAAAACAGGTGGACATTGTTCCTGAGAAATAAGATTAGAGATTGTCCTCTGGCTTCCAAACATGTTCACATACATTCTCTGTCTCTCTGTCTTTCCCTGTCTGTCTCTGTCTCTGCCTCTCTATCTCTCTGTCTCTCTGCCTCTCTCTGTCTCTCTCTGTGTGTCTCTCTCTCTCTGTCTCTGTCTCTGTCTCTCTCTGTCTCTGTCTCTGTCTCTCTCTCTCTCTCTCTCTCTCTCTCTCTCTCTCACACACACACACACACACACACACACACACACACCTCATGTTGATGTATGCACATGTACAACTGTAAACAGAATTACCTTGCAATCCAGATGACTCATTCCTAGGATTCATCTGTAAAGACTAAGGGATTAGTATATTGAGCAGACATTTACCTTCCCACGCTTACTGAAGAACTGGTACAATAAACAAGAAATAAATGTGTCAAGCAGCATGGTTTTCCTGCACTTTATGGCTAATATCCAATCATAAGTGAGTACATGCCAAATATGTCTTTCTGGATCTGCTTTACCTCACTCTGGATGATATATTCAAGTTTCATCCATTTGCCTAAAAATTTCATGATATTTTTGTTTTTAATAGGTGAGTGTATTCCATTGTCTAGATGTACCCCTGATGGGTACCATTCTGATAGGTGTAAGATGAAATCTCAGAGTCATTTTGATATGCATTTCCCTGATGACTAAGGACACAAGTGAGAATCTTCCCTGAGAAATTCCATTTTGAGTTGGCTTACTCAAAATTAGAAACAAAATAATCATAATCATCAGAGGTAGATGGAGAAAGAGAAAACTGGGTGGGAGAGAGAATGGGGATGATGATCATGTATTGGGGGAGAAGGGGCTGGAGTGGGGCTCGAGTGAGAATGGAGATCAGTGAGAGGAATCTCTGGGACCAGCTGGAGACCTGGGATGGGGGAGGCTATTAGGAGTCTATGGGTGTTATCACAGCTGAGATTCCTACCAGAGGGCAATATAAACTGAAGTAGCCAACCTCCTATAAGCCAGGCAGACTTCCAGTGGAAGCAGAGGAGGAGCAACCCAGCCATAAAACCTCAACTCAAAATTTGTCTTACCTACAAGATGTACAGGGATAAAGACAGGCAGAGACTGAGGGAACAACCAACCAATGACTGACCAAAATTGAGACCCAACCCATGGGAGAGAGCAACCCTTGATTCTATTAATGATACTCTACTATGCTTATAGACAGGAACTTAGCATAACTGTCTCCTGAGAGCCTTTATCCAGAAGTGGTAGGAGGCAGATGTAGAGACCATTGTTGGGACTGGAACAATGACTCAGTGGTTAAGAGTATTTAGTACTCTCACAAAGAAACTAGGTTCAGTTCCCAGGATTTAGCATGTTGGTTCACAATAGCATGTAATTCTAGTTCCAGGGAATCCAACACCTTCTTCTGTTTTCTCTGGGCATTATGCAGTATATGTAGGCAAAACATTCATACACATACAATAAAAATAAATAAATTTTTAAGGAAAAGATATTTCTGTATAGTATAGATACCAAATATGTGCTACACATTTTACATAGGATTTTGAAGATTTTCCCTGTAAAGAAGCAATGAATGTTTGACTACAGACATGCTAAACTCAATGTAAACATTATAAAATGTATATATGTACTCAAATATTACACAGTAGCCATTCATTATGAATAATATATATGTTTTCATGTATCAGTTTTAAAATAAACTTTAAAGATTTTTAGATTCTTATTTTTTTAAATATTAGGAAAATATTATTAAATAATATTTTAATAATATTAAAAATACTAGGAAATATAGCATATACTTTATATATTATATATATATAATATTTTAAAATATTCCTAATATTTTTTAGATATTAGGAAATTAAATTGTTTTTTAATTTTAAAAAATTAAGAAATTACAAAATTTGCAATAGGGAACCCAGGTTTTGGAATGCTAAGACAGAAAAAAAAGTATGAGTTCAAGGTCTGGGATATAGAATGAACCCCCACCTTAAAACAAAATAAAGACTAAAAGCAAAATGGAACAGCCAAGGGAAAAATAAATTCATTAGGATTTTACCACTTCAAAAACATCAGAAAGAAAGAAAATATAGGGTAAAAGTTAAACAAGGCATGTCAATATTACAATATAAAAAATAAAAACAGACATTAAAAAGAAAAGGGTCTAGAGAGACGCCTTGGTAGTTAAAAGTACAGGCTGCTAGTCCAGAAGAGCCAAGCTCAATTTCGAGTACTTACATATTGGCTTATAACTATCTGTAACTCTAGTTCCAGGGGCTCCCATGACTTCGGGGCCACAACAGCACTAAGAACACATATGGTATGCAGACATTCATGTGCGCAAAATACTCATACACATAATAAAGTAAACAAAGTATTTTAAACTATTAAAAAGTAGAAATAAACATAACTGACAAGATTAATAAAAATGTTACAATGCAAAAGTTAAGTTAAAATGTAACATTAATCCTATATTATGTAAATGAGTTCAATTCTGCTGGTGGAAATTGGGCTCCCAGAGAACAATCAAAACAACACAAACCTCCAATTATACAGTTTTCCTCTCAAACAAATGACATTCCTTGTGTGGTGTCTGTATATGATATAGTAATAGTACTAATAGTAGTAGTCGTCGTAGTAGCAGCAGGAGCAGCAGCAGCAGCAGCAGCAGCAGCAGCAGCAGCAGCAGCAGCAGCAATAGTACTGAATTACCAGCCAATGTCCTTGTTTATGCTAAACAAGCATTCTACCCTTGGGCTGTATCCCTAGTCCTAATAGTCCTTTCTTGTGCTTTAATCTGTAGGCACCATTCTTGAACATATATTAAGAAATTGAATTCTGTTTTATTAAAAGCAAACTTTTACTTGGTCTAATGTATTTAAATTATAAGTGCAAGCATGGCTCAAGATTGGAAACTGTAGTACAGAGACTATCAAATACAATAAAGAAAACATCACATTCAACTGTAAAACACTATTAGCTTTTTCTCTTAAGACAGAGCACTTTCCTTTCACATTGATTTATGGGGGAGCTTTACATATTTTGAAAGGTAGTTCTATCTCTTCTCTGCTACTTAGATAGAAAATACTTTGTCTATAAAAAATGCTTTAGAAGTCGTTTAGTTTGTATGTAGGTACAGCTGGAGCATCGCGCATGCACTCTGGACTACTTTGACAGAAGTAGGTTTTTGTATGTAATAAGATACGTCGAGTTGAGTTGTAATATATTTTGGGGAATCAGTTCGCTACAAATTGTGACTGTAAACATTATACTGTAAACATTTTTTAGTTTTTCCCAATAATTTTTTTTTTAGAAAAAAATGCTCTAGAATGCAGTTTTGATGCTGTAATGTCAATATTATATTTTAAAATTGGATGCTGTTGAAGACAGCTTTGTATTTCTTAGGACTTTAAAAATTCTCCTATAGTTTCTTATAGTGCTTTAATAACTGCTTGGCTGCACTGCTGTTTGTAAGCAAAAACCAAAACAAAAGAAAACAAAAATCCTGGGAACAAAGCAGATATTCTTGTTACATCTGTGTATTCACAGGACAGGATTCTTCCCATGAGTCTAGGTGAGAAGGCAGAGCTTTGTGAAAGGTGAAGAAAGCTCCAAGGAATGTCTGATAAGGGGTAAAAGCAAATCATAGGATTAAAAACAATAATTAGCTGTGCATTGTAGCACACACTTCTACTGCCCATACTGCTGAGGCAGAGCCAAGTGGATCTCTGTGAGTTCAAGCCTAGTCTGGTCTATATAGTGAGTTCTAGGACATTTGGGGCTACATAGAAAGATCATGTCTTAAAACAAACAGAAAACCCCATAGAAAAACTCCAACAGGAATGGCTTGTTTTCAGCCCCTAAGTTGTAGACATGCACAGAGGATGCCTTGCAGATGCAAGTCACTGCATTTGGTACTGCTTACTTCAGGAAGGAGGACTCTGACTAGCACTATTGGAAAACAAGTATCCTACAGGAATCACTCCAATAAAGTAGCAGGGTGATCAACTTTTTTTCAACTTGGTGTGATTCTTAGGAACTTCTTGAGCACAGATATGGAGAGTCAATTAGCTCTGAACTGCAGGAGGAAGACAATCCCAGGCGCATGGCTGCATGCAAATGCCATTAACCTGGTGCAGACTGAGGAGAGTGTTCTGGGGTAGGAACCAGATAGCTCTGGAGACTTGGGTTCAAATCCTGACTCCACTTAAGTCCAACTTTGTCCTCTCCTACAGCAAGAAGGGAATTTGAACTTAGGTGGAAGCAGGATTTGAACCCAAGTCTGGTGGTCATAGCTGGTGGAAGCACTGTATTTTGGCCTCTCTGTCACATCAGAAAAGAAGATTTTACTCAGGCATTTTAGATTAGATTAATTATGTGCTGTGGATTAGACTGGATTTTAATTATAGGCTCAAATAAGACCCTGGTGTGATTTATCCAAGATAATGTTAAGACTTCATTTTATTTTTTATTTTTTGAATAGTTCTGACAGAGAGGAAGGAACATTAAAAAGGCATAAATAGCCATAGCTGATTTAATTACAGCTAGGAAGAGATCAGAGAGAGGAAAGGAAGCAAGGTGTAGGACTTCATGATATGCTAATTAGAAATTTTTATATGCATTGGTTTGCAACAGCAGTACAAATCTACATCACTTATTTCTGCAAAAACATTGAGGCAAATCCTCCATTTTGTTTGCAAGAGTTAACTATATTTAGATAGCTGCTCTCCTCAGAGCCCTAGCTAGGAGAAAACATAACCTTTTTGTTAGTCTGAAAAAGGAAGCTGTGTGCTGATAAGGATGTTACAAGGAGGACACACAGGGATCATTAACAGGAAGGCGGTAGTGGCCATGATTCACCCCTTAGGCCACTTACTCTGGCAGCTATTGTAAGCAGAACACAGGGCCAATGTGGCAATTGCTTGCTATGTCCATCCTGCAGCAGCTCTCTTCCCATGCTGAGGCAATGCTTCTCACTACCTGTTTGCCTGCGACACTTTAAGCTACATGAAGGCATTTGCTATATCACTTATCATGTCTGTGGTCAAACTTAGCCCAACATGACAAATGTTAGCTATTAATGAGGATGACTTTGAGCCCTTCTGTCTCTAGTCCCTGAGTGCTGATATTGTAGGTATGTGCACCACTGGTTTGAGTAAAAATGCTCCCCATAGAGTATTAGAGATATACTCCACTGTGGTGATCTGAATAAAAATGGCCCCCATAGGCCCATAGGGAATGACACTATTGGGAGGTGTGCTACTGTTGAAATAAGTGTGTCACTGGGGGTGGACTTTGTATGTTCAGAAGTCCAAGCTAAGCCAGTGTTGCTCTCTCTTCTGGTGATCCATGTATAGAACTCTCAGCTACCTCTCCCCCACTTTCTTTGCCTTTATGCCACCATGCTCCCACCATGATGATAAAGGACTAAACCTCTAAACTGTGAACCAGCCCCAATTAAATATAAGAGTTTTTGTGGTCACGGTATCTCCTCACAGCAATAAAACTCTAAATAAGGCAACTGTCAGCCTAGCTTTGTGTAGCTTAGGGTTTCATGTACTGTGCAAACTGAGCCCAACCCTCAAGTCTGACTTTCTTTTTCAAACTCTAAAGATAAAGAGTCACAAGCTGACAGTGGTTCAGAGGTTACTGAGTACGTTTGAACACCCCTTAGTCCTGTAAATCCTTCTTCTGTCTATCAATCCCACAAGATGTATTTTACTCCTTTTCTCCTCTGTCTACAAGGGAGAGATCGATCTTCATCTCCTAGTATTTACAGGGGCAGCTAGACTACCTCTGGCTCTTGGTAAGGCTCAGGCCTTGTCACTTACTTACTGCACCATTTTCCCCCATTAGCCAGGGAGCTATAGAGCCTTCTGTACAAATTATATCTTGAAATTTGCTGTCAGTTTGAGTCTAATTAATTTCTTTAGCCATAATAGTTATCCAAATTCAAGTCAGGGATTTTGAGTTTCATTAAGAATGCTAGCTGGTTCCTCCACTTGGGGGACTGATTGATTGGGGCATCCAAGACATATCTTCTGGCTCAAGATTAACACAAATTCCATTTCAGATGTTCTTCTTGGAAGCACAAGCACAAGCCTGATAAACTCAAGCCAGGAGTGACAAGATCTGCCCTATTCTCTTCTTAACTAGTCCTAATAGCCACTCCAGTCCCTTCTGCTTCTCTCAGCTTGTAAGACACTATGAGTTTGAACTGAAGGCACATTGAAGGCTACTCAGCTTCTTCCCCAGCCAATGCATTAATAAATGGCTCAGAAAAATCATGTCAACTCAGATTTCTCTTTTAGTGGCAAATATCAGCTCAGAAGACTCTGGAAGTTCCAAACCTGAGCACATTATTATGATTAGATTTTCTATCCCTCTTGAGCTGGCAGCCATTTTTCTTGTCCTTGCTCTGAGCTGGAGCTAAAAGAGTTCCTGCTTGCCTGGGTATAATTCTCGAAGGAATAGATCAGGCTTTATTGGGTTTTAACTTTACAATGTGCATAATTTTTCATTTAAGGGATCTGGATTGCTTTGAAAATTTTCAAACACTGATTTTTTTTTAAATCAATGTTTTTTGTTTTTTGTTTTATTAGATATTTTCTTTATTCACATGTCATATGATATCTCCTTTCCCAGTTTCCCCTACAAAAAAAAATCTCAAAAAAACAAAAACCAAAAAACAAGAACAAACCCCTGTTCCCTCCCGCCTTCCACTGCTCGCCACCCCACCCTCTCCTGCTTACTGTCCCTGGCATTCCCGTACACTAGGTCATAGAACCTTCACAGGGCCAAGGGCCTTTCCTCCCATTGATGACTGACTTGGGCATCCTCTACTATACATATGCTGCTGGAGCAATTAGTCCCACCATGTGTACTCTTTGGTTTGTGGTTTAGTCCCTGGGAGCTCTGAGGGTACTGGATAGTTCATATTGTTGTTCATCCTAAGGGGCTGCAAACCCTTCAGCTCCTTTGGTCCTTTCTCTAACTCCTTCATTGGGGACCCTGCACTCAGTTCAATGGATGGATGTGAGCGTCTACTTCTGTATTAGTCAGGTACTGTCAGAGCCTCTCAGGAGACAGCTATATCAGGCTGGATTGTCCTTCCTTCAGTCTCTGCTCCATAGTTAGTCTCTGCAACTCCTTCCATGGATGTTTTGTTCCCCCTTTTAAGAAGGAATGAAGTGTCCACATTTTGGTCTTCCTTCTCCTTGAGTTTCTTGTGGTTTGTGGATTGTACTTCAAGTATTCTGAACTTCTGGGCTAATAACCACATATCAGAGAGTGCATACCATGTGTTCTTTTGTGATTGAGTTACCTCACTCAGGATGATATTCTCCAGATCCATCCATTTCCCTACGAATTTCATAAATTCATTGTTTTTAATAGCTGAGTAGTACTCCATTGTATAGATGTACCACAATTTTGTATCCATTCCTCTGTTGACAATCTATTCATCTGGGTTGTTTCCCGTTTCTGGCTATTATAAAAAAGGCTGTTATGAACATGGTGGAGCATATGTCCTTATTACATGTTGGAGCATCTTCTGGGTATATGCCCAGGAGTGGTATAACTGGGTCCTCCAGAGAACCAAATAACCCTATGAAAAAATGGGTTATAGAGATAAACAAAAAATTCTCAACTGATGAATACTAAATGGCTGAGAAGCACCTAAAGAAATGTTCAACATCCTTAGTCATCAGGGAAATGCAAATCAAAACAACCCTGAGATTCCACCTCACACCAGACCGAATGGGTAGGATAAAAAACTCAGGTGACAGCAGATGCTGGAGAGGTTGTGAAGAAAGAGGAACACTCCTTCATTGCTGGTGGGATTGCAAGCTGGTTCAACCACTCTGGAAATCAGTTGTGACAGTTCCTCTGGAAATTGGACAATGTTTTGTTTTTTTAACAAAAAACAATGAAACCTCACAATTCTACTCCATATTTCTACTATCAAGTCATCTAATAGCAAATCACCCTCCTATATTTAGTAGCTACTTAAATAGCATTCTGGGCTATTATTCTGTTGCCTATTACTCTGGCTAAATCTAGGAGTGTTAAAGGGAAGAGCAGTGTGCCAGCCTGGAATCAAGTTTGGGTCTCACTGTATAATTGTCATAGTTAGTTTTGGAGAGGAGCTTATGAATAAGGCCTTTACTAATTACCATAGCAGACCATCTCATCTAACCCCCCACACTCCAGAGAGGAAAACATTACAGTTAGCACTAAAAGTTTACAGAGATTCCACCTTAGACAGTTGAAGAGAGCTGAACTGGATTCCATTTTTCTCAGAGGAATGTAGTAACTAAGTTAAATTAGTAGACAGTGCATGGCTGATTCTTCCTATCTTCCTGTCCTTCTTTTCTTTCTCTACCATTTCTCTTTCAGGAAGGTTTGCAAGGCTAGCCTTGAACTTTCTATGTAGTCTATACTACAATCCTCCAACTTCTACCCCATACCCCCAAGCTAGGATATATGACTGTGGGACCTTGCTAGGTTTATGTGGTTCTGCAGATCAAACCCAAGGTTTGGTACATATTAGGCAATCGCTCTATCAACTGAACCATATGACCTTCCCCTTGGATATTTTTTAAAGAGAATAAGAACTATTTTTATCATCTCTGAATGTTGAGTTGATATACACTTGTGTATTCATTTGGGGTGGGGCTTGCATGCCTATTATTATTCATATGGCCAGGGGTCAATATTGATGTCTGCCTCAATCATTCTTTAGAATTTAATTTGAGGTCTTCATTCCCCCAGAATCCCCATTTGTGTCTCCCAGCCCTGGGATTGTAGTTTAGTGCTGTAACATCTTGCTTTATGTAAGTCCCAAGGATGCAAACTTAAGGAGCTTGCAGAGTGAGTACTTTGCCTTCGAGACATTTCCCCAGTTCCATTCTTCTTAACATTCTTTTCACTTAAATTTTAGAATGTTTGTAAATACACGCACTCTATCAATGGGTAAGTAATTCTTTTAGCAGAAAAGAATTTATATCACTGAAAGAATATGAATTTAAAATTGACCTTGAGCAACAGTGTGGTTATGGAAATATTAGTGGTGACAGCTGCCCCAGAACTCAACCTTTTCAAGTTCCAGAACAAAAAACACAGTTTTCAGTAACTTACGGTACAGTGGTGAATTGCCTAGGTCAGCGTCATGTTGGGAATTGTGGTGGTTTGAATATACTTGGCCCAGAGAATGGAACTATTTGGAAGTGTGGCCTTGTTGGAGTAGGTGTAGTCTTGTTGGAGGAAGTGTGTCACTGTAGGCGTGGGTAATGATACCCTCCTCCTAACCCCATGGGAGCCAGTCTTCTAACTGCCTTTGGAGCAAGAGGTGAAACTCTCAGCTCCTCCAGCTCCACATCTGCTTTGATGATAATGGACTGAACCTCTGAACCTATAAGTTAGCCTCAATTAAATGTTGTCCTTTATAAGACTTGTCTTAGTCATGGTATCTGTTTACAGCAGTAAAACCCTAACTAAGACAGGAATGCTGTAATGTATATTTAGTTGGGTTTGGTCTATTTGATTTGGTAAGAGATAGGCCAGGTCCCTAGTAGAAACAAAACAGTATATCACAAGCTTCTCTCCCTGCATTTTACTACCCCCAGTAACCTGGACTTGACTAGTCATAGGAGGTTTGTGTGCCACTGTGAGGCATCTGTGAATTTTCCACAGTTTAGAGGAAAGGCTGTACCATCATAGGAGAGCCATGCTAGGCTTCTTGGGGACAGACTTGGAGGAGTTCTGGACTGCCATCTTTCTTTGTTTTTTTTTTTTCCAGTATAAATAGGGTGTTCTGTAGAATTCAAAAAGGGTCTCATGAACCTCCATGACTCAATAAAAATAGCAGACAGTAGGAACAGATAGGGACACTTTCACATCCTGTATTAGAAGGACAACATATACTCCATCTTGCAGAATCTAGCATGTACATGTGATTACCAGCTTAGCATATGCACAGTATTATGATTTCTTTGTTCTGTCTTAACCCTTTCTCCAGATTACACACCCCTAGAGGATTACAAGGGCTGATATGAACAGAAACTATGTAAATTCAGCATTTCAACAAATGCCTGAACACAGACATATGCAATTGGAGGGAAGAAAGGGATGAAAATCAACAGTAACAAAAATATGGCTGACAACCTTACTAGAGAGAATATCAGATGCTACCTCCTATAAGCAACAAATTAGCCAGGAGCCATGCCCCTGCTAGTCATATCTCCTCACCCCCAGCCTTCTCTGTAGACTTTGAGACTTGTGATATTAGACAACCTGTAATTTAAAGGATTCTTTTGAAGACATCTTTTTGAATAATGCATACACTGCTCATGTCTATCAAACAATTCTTTGCTTCCACGTGGGCATGGGGGAGAGGAGGCCTTCATTTTCTACTAACCTTGAAGAAGGGTTACTGTGTCTTCATAATTACCTAATGTCATTAGCAAGAACTCTGCCCCAGACCTACAAAATACTGTGTCTCCCCATGCCACCTCGCCTTAACCACATGCTACTGTGTAAGTTAAAATAAACTACTGTCTTTGAACAGTGACAGCAATTATATTCATTTCCTCACAAAGATTAATAGGTTGTACTGAATGTGCTCATTTGTCAAAGCTCACTGACTATACAGGAACTACTCTGGTCTGTGTGTGGGTGATGCCCGAGCCAGAGGAGCCTAGTCCAGGCAAATCAGCCACTTGTCCCCCAGGACTAACCTCTTCATGGTCCAAGAGGTCATTTCATTGTTGCAAGTAAGGATTCCTCTGCTAGAGCCTTGACCTCTAACCCTTGTCCTAATTTATTGAGGTGAAGCTTGAAAGCAGAGCTATTTTTACCTTTGGGCACAATGACAGCTAGCAACACACAGAGAGGGTATATGCAGGGCAGAACAAATCATGAGGGATTCAAGAGATCTCCTCTGCTCTCATCCATAGGTTGAGAGGGATATGAGTGCTCACATTTGTCCTTGTTGGAGCTTTGCTTCACATGAGCCTCCTGCAAAGGTGAAGGGCTTTGTCCTCACTGTGTGCAGCTGTTTCAGGGCATTGTTCTCTGCCCCCTACCCCCACTTTGACAGTGCCTAGCTGCTAAGTAACACTTGTGAATATGAATTGGGGCTCTCTGAACTAGCTAAACCAGGGAGCTCTATTCCTGGGCATTATGGAAGTGTGGGGTGTGAAGTGGTGGTCCAGGATTGCAGGTAGTAATGTGGACAATGAGTTGGAGTTTATAAAGGACAGTGAAGAACTCTTAGCTGGGCTTGCCCAGGGTCCAACAGGAGGTGGGAATTGGGGTGTGGGTGTCTCACCTTGTCCTGGATGGGAGCATGCCTCTCAGGAAGGAAGCAGAGCTGTGGGGTGGGAATTAGGGTGCCTATTCAGAGATTGCAGGTATAGGTGTGATCTGGAAGGAATATGGAGCTCATGAAAGACAGAGCAGACCCCAAAGCTCAAACACAGCATTGTTATAAGGATCAAAGATAACAAATGTGGACTTTGTTCTAACCATAAGTAAAGAACTTTTGAGTAATAAATGCTCATTATTTTGTCATGGGCAAATGCACAGTCTGAGAAGAGAATAGTAGTTGATAGCCACAGACATCCTTTCTTTGCTTAGACAGGCCCTTGAACTGTGCTATGTCATTCTCTGTCCCTCATCTGGATTTGGTTCCATGTACACAGTTTCCCCTAATCTGTAAATTCTGGGCTCAACTCCCTATGCTGAGATCCTTGCTAAGTAAAGTAGCTATTGGAGACATTTGTGTGTGTGTGTGTGTGTGTGTGTGTGTGTGTGTGTGTGTATGTACTATGTGTAAGTAAGTACATGTATGCATGTAAGCAGAGAACCTCTTCCTCAGAAACTCTTGACTTTGTTTTTCTGGACAATGTTATTCACAGGAAAAGGGCTTATTGGTTCAGCTAGGTCAGACAGCCCCAGAGTTCTGCCTCTATCTGTTTCCTCAATGGTAGAATTATGAAGGTAAGCCATTATACCTGATTCTTTAAATGGGAACTGAGGATGAAATGGGGCCTCATGCTCTATCTTTCCAGGCCCCAGGGAAATTTTCTTAGTTTTGTCTTTGCCTGACCCTGTGATGAATTTTCTTTCTCAATAGGCAAGACCTGGTCAGAAGTATGTTGATTTGTTCTATGGGGGATTTTGCTTAGCTCTAAAGCTTCAAGCAATATAGTCCTCTCTTCCATTGTTGACAGGGAATAAAGGAGAAAGGGTCAGCTTGGACATATTCTTTCTTGTTTGAATGTCCCTGTGTGTGGAGATGTTGAAGGCCAAGCTGCCCTGTACTATCTAAGCACACATTTCCACATGCTGCAGACTAGTATTGTTGTGTCTTTTTAAGACACTGAGTGACTGTTAAAGCATATTAGCTAAGAGAAAAATGATGGGCATGGAGTGGGGTATTTTTAACAAAAGTGTGTCAGCTTCCCATCAACAATGATTAAATACCTGAGGGAAAAAAGTCATAGCAATGGAGGAATGTTCTTTTTTGGATTGCATACTCAGAGGGCTTGGTATGTGGTATTCTCTCAGGATGCATGACATCTGCTGCTCAAATCATGTCAACTGGAAAGGAGAGATCAGGAGGACAGGGGTTTATGATTAGATCATGATGTCAGTGACTTACTTCCTCCCAGTAGCCCACCACCACCAAAGTTTTCATCCTTTACAATTACCTACCAATCAACCAATCCATTGATAAGGGTAGAGCACCATGTCCCAATCAGCTCTTGATTCTTACCATTGAGTATAACTCTCTTGGCAGAAATATACTCTGAAAAAAAGTGAGGTTTTAATTAGGAATCTGTATGAATCTGTATGTTAACACTGAAGGTTCTATTCTCCAATTGGTTTTTGATTGATCAATAAAAATGGTAGTGGTCAATGAGCTGGATAGAATAGATGGAACTTCCAATTTACCCTCCAGGCAGTATAGAAGACCTAAAGAAGGAGGAGAGGTTTTTGGCATGCTTCAAAGTGAGAAAGAGCCTCCATCTATGTGAGATCCTGGGTGGAATGGCCATTAGCCACTTCTCCATCTGGGCCTGGGGTCCCAGGCACAAGATTAGAAACATAATTAAGCCAAGGGAAGATTTAGGAGACTGAACAAGCAGAAGGCAACTGGGAAACTATGTAAAGGACAAAATTAGAGGTGTTGACTTGTGAGTAAAAAAGGGCACGAAAGCCAAAGA
The DNA here is from genome assembly GCF_008632895.1 of Mastomys coucha. Lineage (NCBI taxonomy): Eukaryota > Metazoa > Chordata > Mammalia > Rodentia > Muridae > Mastomys > Mastomys coucha. The sequence continues at coordinate 5,479,552 of NW_022196895.1, read as the reverse complement.
AGGCTTAGAAGAGCCTGGCCATTGAGCTAAAGTATATTAATAAATGTGTGTGTGTGTGTGTGTGTGTGTGTGTGTGTGTGTGTGTGTGTGTGTTTCATCCATGGATCTGAGGGAACCTTGATGGGGCAGTTAGTGCTGAGTGCCTAGAGCTTAAGATGATGCAACAGAAACTACAGGGTACAAAAAACATGGTCCATTTGCTTTGAATCAAAGCATGTAAGAAATTGGAACTTTCTCAGGAGTCTCATACTGGAGGAGGAAAGTTTGTATTCCAAGGGGGAGTGTCACATAGTTTTGACACCTTGTCAGTGATGGGCAAGACCACACCTTGACCAGGACTAAACAGGACTAACTATGCATGTCTTACATTCTCTAATTAAATCAAAACCTTAATTTAGGAATCCAAAAAATGAACTGGAGGTGTCATGGTGGTAGATCTTTGTTTTCCTAATTGGCCATAATGAATAGATCTCATTTATCTACCTGTCTCTATTACTTATTCATGTAACTGGCCTATAGATGACATGGAACTGAGCCTGGCTGCTAAGATCAGCTTAAGCTCTAACAAATTCTCACCCTAACAACTTGGGTAGCATAAACTCTGGTGCACATGGGACCAAGATTCCACACAGGGATTTTGGGAAAGACACTTAATGTTCAAACCATGGCATAATGTTTGTAGCTGTCTTCTTCACATATTGTCAGATCCTTCCACATATCTAGTGTAACTGATGAGTGTAATGTTGAGCTCCCATCCTCATGTGGTCACCTCAGGCTTGGGGAAGGAAAGCAAACAAGCAGTTTCATACAGTCTGACTTCTGATGTTGAGGTTGCCATCTCAAACCTGAGTGTTAGCTAGTTTTGAAAGATTGGAGTAAAAGACAGTAAATAAAACTGGTGCCCTGCCCAAATATGCCACCATGTTAACTTTAGCTAATGTTTTGAACTCAATTGCATCCCTTCTTTTTCTTTTCAAAAGTATTTTCTAAAGAAAATGTCAATGATCCTGGCAGGAGAAGATAGTGGAAATGTACAATGGATAATAAGTGAAGTCTCAGACCTTCTACACCATTATAAATGCCAGTCATCACAACAAGAAGGCACAGCACTGCTATAGACAAGTAAGCAGGGAAGTTGCTCATGATACCAGTTCACACTGTTAATGTTTAGTCACATTGAAAAAGAAAGCATTGCAATATTATTTTCTGAACCCTTTTTCTTAGAGTTTTCTGTGTCATTTCCTAGAATTGTGTCATACTCCACCCTGCTTCCTAGATCCTGGGAGATGAAGGAGGGGCTCTATGTAAGTAAGTGATCTGTAAAATAATAAAAAAAACTTTTGTCTCAGTTTTTATTATATTTCTTTTTTTTCATAAGATTATGAACATATTTTTATCTTCTCTGGATGATTCAGTGCTCTGTTGTCATCAATTATTGCATACCAATTTGTCTTGCTGGTTACACTAGTCTATTTTGTAACTCTTATATAATGTCAGGTGGTGTATTTCTGATACTTCTCATCAACCAACAAATAATTACAGCATCCATTCTAAACCAGTGCTTCTGGTTAAGTTCACTCTCCAGTTCTCAGGTAAACTGTGCTGAGGTAGGAGGAGCAGAAATGCAAAATACGATAGGTAACGATAATAATATGGGGTTACAGCTTGGATACAGTTGCAGCCAGATGGTTCTAGATGTAGAACCATCTAGCAGGAGCTTGAGTAGGTCACTTAACTTGTTAAGGCTACCATCTATTCTCTTGTAGCTATAATATATATTAGTGCAAGAAATGTGGAGAAGGCTGTTTGTTAATATTTACTTATGAACCTACCATGGTCTCTGATGAAAGCCTGATTTAGATATTGGACCAATTCTGATATTTATTCCTGACAGCAAGATGTCATCCCTGACTCTACAGCCAAGAAAGTTAGGGATACTGTTAACTTCCTGATTAGCTCTAATTTCTGTAAGTAGAGAAGTTTATCTGCCTTATTAGAGGAAAAAATTCTTTAAAAAACAAAAACTCTTTTGGTTATTGACTATGTTTATAAATTGTGCTTACCATTCAAATAAATGATCATTCCCTCCCAATCTCTCCCCTACCATACTTTCGTTTTCAAAGGCATAGCTTCAAGCAGCCTACACTGGTATAGAACTTACTCTTAGTCAGGATGACCTTGAAAAACCTTTATATTACCTCCCACATCCAGGATTGCTAGTATACAAGGTGCTATGTGTAGTGTTTTGGTGGTTAGAACACTAACATCATGCATGCCAGGCAAAATTTCTACCAACTGAGTTACTTCCCAAAGTGGTTGATTTTTAAAGATGTGGCTGAGTGTAGTGAACCCAGTTCTTGAGTTGAAGACTGATTGCCAAAGCTTGTTTTGTTTTAGAAATAAATATAAATACTAGGTAATTAAATAGAAGTTAGAAATTCATAGATGTACTACCATTCAGATTATTTTCTATATCTTTTAAAGAAAAAAATAGATTGTCTAGTAAACAGAAATGAAAATTAATCATATGATTCCCTTTATTATTAAAGTATGTGGTACATATTTCTTCTAATATGCATATTTATGGATTCAAAGTTCCTGTACTTGAAAGGATATACATCATGTATTTTATGTTTTTTTTATTTAATCAGAGTGATGATTGGCTGCTCTGTTTGCCATACAAATTTAAGATTGCTATTACTGTATCATACTCAGGTAACTAGAAACCCTATGTCTTACTGACAAAAATGCCTTCTGAAATAAACAAATGTCAGCATGCTGAATGCATTTCAAAAAGTACTGTGCCTCTCCAAAACTACAAGAAGATTCAGCAGGATCTGGGTTCTAAGATATCTTTCTAAAAAACAGTCTCAATTGAAAAAGACAGGACATCCAATATAGAGTGTAGGGAGCCGGCATTCACCATGGCAAGATGGTGCCTACTTCTGCTCTCGAGTAAACAACTGTTTGAGCATGTGCGTAGAGTGAAAAGACACCATGTCATGGCCCATTCTGGGGCGTCACGTAGGGTAATGAGCCATGGGCAGACACGCCGCACTGTGGTGTATATAAGCAGTGCGGATTACTGGCTCGGCCCCTTTTTCCCTCTGGGAGAGGGCAGTAAATGTTGTTGCTGCAGAAGGAACCTAGTGTGTCCGCGTGTCTTCTTCCCGGTGAGACGACTGCGTGGGCTACAGCTGGTGCCGAGAAACCTGGGACGCTGGGAGAACCTTACAACAGCTGGTAGGTTTCAGAACTGCAGGACAGAGTGAGCTCTGAGAGGCATGCTGCTTGAGATACAAGATAGCATGTCAGAAACAGAAGAGAGAATAAAAGCTAGCCAGAATAAAGGGGAGAGAGAAGATGAGGGAGTGGAGGCTAGCCAGGAGATGGAGACAAATAAACGTTGCTGCAGAAGGAACCTAGTGTCCGCGTGTCTTCTTGCTGGCGAGACGACCCGCGGGCTACAGCTGGGAGAAAGGGGAGAGAAGAGAGGATATACCCAAGAGTACAGGCCCTTCCGCTAGACCTGCGGAAGCGAGAGATAAGGGGAAGGACACCCTGGGAGAGAAAAGTAGAGAAAGATGGAAAAGTAGAGAAGAGATGGAAGCTCTTCGAGCCTGATAGCTCTGAGAAATTGAGCCCGTCAAAAGAGGAAGACTTAGAGGGTGATTTGAACTGTGTGTGTGTGTTCGGGGTGGGGTGGGGATTGCACTTGTCCAAAGAGTCTGCCAGAGGCAAAGGTGAAGAGATATAGATCAAT
>NW_022196895.1:5473994-5474893 GCF_008632895.1 Mastomys coucha | reverse complement strand
CTCAATACAGACACCTGGAGGCAGGAACCAACCAAGGAGGAACACCAAAATTCCATCCTCTGGGCCACTTGCAACATTGCAATCATGAACTCACAGCCATTGTGGATGCTTGCACAGTGTCTGTACAGGAATGGGCCTATCATCAGCCAGGTTAGAGTAGAGGAGGGGCACAGGGATCCCTCTCCCTCAGCAATAAACCAGTTCCTGTAGAAAGATACAGGGTAAGAGGCAGCCATTGTCTTCAGTTGGGTACCCATTGATGACTCACTCCACCATGTTTCCATCAATCGTCCCAATCCATCACATAGATGGCTCTGGTTAAACCAGATGGGTCACCCAACAAAATGAAAGTCATGACTCTCAGAAAGGGACAGGTAAGGAGGAAAAGTTGTTGATAAGGATGGAGGGAGATTAAGGAAAGTTAGAGGATAGCAATTATAGTGCATTACACACGTGTGAAATTATCAAAAGAACCAGCTTAAGAAGGAAAAATAGTAGTAGAGCATCCTATAAAGAATAAGAGGGAAGAGCAAAAAAAAAAAAAAAAAAATCTAAAAAGGAGAAAATGTATCCCCAGTGCCTCAACAGGGTTCTCTTGCTGTGAGGAGACACCATAACCACAGCAACCCTCAGAAAGGAAAGCATTTAATTGGGGTTTGCTTATGATTCCCAGGGTTTACTTCATTTTCATCATGGCAGGAAGCATGGTGGCACACAGGCAGACTTGGTAGCTGAGAGCTCTACATGTGCATTTGCAGACAGCAGGAAGAGAGAGCCACTAAGCCTGGCTTGGGTTTCTGAAACTTCAAAGCCCACCCCAGTGACATACTTCCTCCAATAAGGCCATGCCTCCTGATCCCTTGAAATAGTGCCACAGGCATTCAAATCTACTAGCCCAA
>NW_022196895.1:5467830-5472335 GCF_008632895.1 Mastomys coucha | reverse complement strand
AAACAAAAGGGGGAGATGTAGGGAGCCGGCATTTGCCATGGCAAGATGGCGCCTACTTCCGCTGTCGAGTAAACAACTGTTTGAGCATGTGCGTAGAGTGTAAAGACGCCATGTCACGGCCCATTCTGGGGCGTCACGTAGGGTAATGAGCGAACAGCCAATCATGGGCAGACACGCCGCACTGTGGTGTATATAAGCAGTGCGGATTACTGGCTCGGCCCCTTTGTCCCTCTGGGAGAGGGCAGTAAATGTCGTCGCTGCAGAAGGAACCTAGTGTGTCTGCGTGTCTTCTTCCCGGTGAGACGACTGCGTGGGCTACAGCTGGTGCCGAGAAACCTGGGACGCTGGGAGAACCTTACAACAGCTGGTAGGTTTCAGAACTGCAGGACAGAGTGAGCTCTGAGAGGCATGCTGCTTGAGATACAAGATAGCATGTCAGAAACAGAGGAGAGAATGAAAGCTAGCCAGAATAAAGGGGAGAGAGAAGATGAGGGAGTGGAGGCTAGCCAGGAGATGGAGACAAATAAACGTTGCTGCAGAAGGAACCTAGTGTCCGCGTGTCTTCTTGCTGGCGAGACGTCCCGCAGGCTACAATAGAGTGTATGTGTGTGCTAAGGATATGACTGGTGTGTGTGTGTATGTGTGTGTGTGTATGTGTGTGTGTACATGCATGTGTGGGAATTTTCATGCATGTATTTGTATATGTGTGTGTGTACATGTGCCTGCCTGTGTGCCTGCCTGTGTGCCTGCATTTGTGCAGCTATTTGTGTGTGTGTGTATGTGTGTGTATCTAAGTGTGTTAAGGATACACTGGTGTATATTTGCACACAAACATGTAGAAATCAAACATTCACCTCTTTAGTTGTTTTTCAGAAGTTGTTGACCTTGTGTTTTGAGATAGATGGAGACTTTTACTAACCAGAGGTTCAGACATTCAGTTAATCTGGATGGCCGTGGTCCTGCAATGATCTTTTTTCTAGTATGCACAGCTTTTAAAAGGTGAATTCTGGGGATTAAATTGAGCTCCTTTTGATTGCAAAGCAACAACCTTGCTGACTGAGCTATTACTTCAGCCCAAATGAAGTATTTTTAAAATATTCAAACTCTTCATTCCCCAGCCACAGCTCTACCTGCTTCCCTAGAGGCCTTGCCACCTGGGACAACCAGGTGAGATATCCACATATATAATTCCCTGCCTACTGGACCCTTGGACAAGTACAGTGGCTGTGAGGTATGCCCATTTCCCTCTGTACTCTTCTTCTTCTTCTTCTTCTTCTTCTTCTTCTTCTTCTTCTTCTTCTTCTTCTTCTTCTTCTTCTTCTTCTTCTTCTTCTTCTCATTCTTCTTCTCCTTTTTCTCCTTTTTCTCCTTTTGCTTCTGCTTCTTCTGCTTCTGCTTCTCTGTCTCCTTGTCCTTGTCTTTGTCCTTCTTCTTCTCCTGCTCCTGCTTCTGCTTCTTCTTTGTAAATTGATTTTATGTGAAGTATTTTATTTATTGGTTTTATTTTTGTATTTTATTGGATATTTTCTTTATTTTGCATTTCAAATGTTATCCCCCTTCCCAGTTTCCCATCTTCCTAAAACCCCCATCCCATTCTCCCTCCCCCTGCTTCTATGAGGGTGTCCCTCCACCCACCCACCTACTACCACCTCCCTGTCCTTGATTCCCCTACCCTGGAGCATCTATTGAACCTTCATAGGACCAAGGACTTCTCCCATTCATGCATAACAAGGCCATCTTCTGTTACATATGCAGCTGGAGCCACATGTACTTTTTGGTTGATGGCTTAGTCCCTAGAAGCTCTGGACTGTCTAGCTGGCTGATATTGCAAACCCCTTCAACTTGTTCAGTCCTTTTTCTAATTCCTCTATTGGGGACCCCATGTTCAGTCCAATGGTTGGCTGCAAGCATCAACTTCTGGGTTTGTAAGACTCTGGCAGGGCCTCTCAGGTGACAGCTCTATCAGGCTCCTTTCAGCATGCACTTCTTGCCATCCACAACAGTGTCTGGGTTTGGTAACTATATAGAGGATGAATCCCCAGGTGGGACAGTCTCTGGATGGCCTTTCCTTCATTCTCTGCTCTACACTTTATCTCCATATTTTCTCCTGTGAGAAAATTTTGTTCTGCTTCTAAGAAGGACCGAAGCACCCATACTTTGGTATTGCTTCTTCTTGAGCTTCATGTGGTCTGTGAATTGTATCTTGGGAATTTGGAGCTTTTGGGCTAATATCCACTTATCAGTGAGTGCATACCATGTTTGTTCTTTTTGCATTCCATCTTCTGGTCCAAACTTCTACCTGCAATCCTGGATCTGCATTCCATTTCCTGGGTCATAGCTCTGACTGTTTCCCTGGAGGCCTGCTGCTACCTGGGACAACATGAGACCTGTTGCCATCAGAGACTACCAGCTCTAACTGTAGTCCCCGAGGCCTGGGACTATCAGGCCAGGCAATGCCAGGGAGAATCAGATGGCTAAAACACAGTGTGTGAATAAACAAAAGCCAGGGCAATATGACACCATGAGCTCTCCTACTGCAATAAGTCTTGGATATCCTAACACATCTGAAGAGCAAGACCTAAAATCCCATCTTATAAATATGATAGAGAAATTTAAAGAATAAATGAATACATCTCTTGAAGAAATACAGAAAAATACAATCAAATGCATGAAAGAAATGAAGGCATAAGACCTGAAAATAGAAATAAAAGCAATAAAGAAAACACAAATGAAGGCAAACCTGGGGATAGGGAACCTAAGAAAGAGAACAAGACACAGGCATCATCAACAGAATATAAGAGGTAGAAGAGAGAATCAGGGGTAGAAGATACAGTAGAAGAAACTGGTGCATTAGTCAAAGAAAATACCAAATCCAAAAAGATTCTAACACAAAACTATCAGGAAATTTTGTGATACTTTGAAAAGATCAAGTCTGAGAATAATAGGAATAGAAGAAGGAAAAGATCCCAGCTCAAAGCCCAGAAAATATCTTCAAGAAAATCATAGAAAAAAATTCTAACCTATAGAACAAGATAGCTATAAATGTATAAGAAGCTTAGAGAACCCCAAATAGTTTGGAATAGAAAAGAAAATCCTTCTACCATATGATAATCAAAAAACTGAATGTGCAGAACAAAGAGAGAAAATTAAAAGCAGTATTATATAAAGTCAGATCTACCAGAATTACATCCTACTTCTCAATAGAGACTCTGAAAACCAGAAGAGCCTGGAAAGATATCTTGCAGACCAAATGAGACCAGAGAAGTCAGCCCAGACTACTATATCTAGCAAAACTTTCAACCACCATAGATTGAGAAACCAAGACATTCCATGACAAAACCATATTTAGACAATATCTTTCCATTAATCCAGACCTACAGAGGATATTAGAAAGAATACCCCAACACAAGGAGGAATTAGACAACACAAGACCCAAGAAACTAATAATTTCACACCAACAACATCAGGAGAGAAACACATGCACACAAACATACACAGAGTACTGCCACCATCAGACAGCAGTTACTAACAATCATTATATATCTTTCAATACCAACAAACTCACTTCACCAATAAAAAGACACAGGCTAATTACTAGATATATAAACACGATCTATCATTTTGTTGCATACAAAAAACATACCTCATAAACAAAGATAGACACTACTTCAGTGTAAAAGGCTATAAAAAAGTTTTCCAAGCAAACTGATCCTAGAAATAAGCTGGAATAGCCATTCTAATATCTAATAAGATAGACTTTTAACCAAAAGTGATCAAAAGAGATGGGGAAGGATACTTCTTACCCATCAAATGAAAAATCAACCAACATGACATCTCAATTTTGATCATGTATGCCCTAAATTCAAGGGCACCCATATTTGTAGGCATTATAAAAGCTTAAATCACACATTACACCTCACATATTAATAGTGATAGACTTTAACACACCACTCTCACCAATGGACAATACATGGAAACAGAAACTAAACAGAGAAATAATGAAAGTAACTGAGGTTATTATTAAAATGGGGATATCTACAGAATATTTCACCCAAACACAAAAGAATAAACTTTCTTCTCAGGACATCACAGAACCTTCTCTATAATCAAGCACATACTTGGTCATAAAACAAGCCTCAACATATAAAAAAAGATTGAATTAATCCTTTGCATTCTATTAAATCATCATGTATTAAAGTTAGAGTTCAACAAGATAATCAACAGAAAGTCTACAAACTCAAAGAATTTGAACACCTCTCTATTCAATGACCACTAGCCCAAAGAAGAAATGAAGAAAGAAGTTGAAGGCTTTCTAGAATTCAATGAAAATGAAGGCACAAAATCCCCCAATTTATGGGACACATACTATTAGGACTGTTCAGAGCACTAATGCTCTCTATAAAAAATTAGGAAATTCTCATAACAGAAATTTAAAAGTACATCAGAAGGCTCCAGAAAGGATAAAGGAGGAGACGGAGGGAGAGGAGGAGGAGGAGGAGGAGGAG
>NW_022196895.1:5459194-5467637 GCF_008632895.1 Mastomys coucha | reverse complement strand
AAGAAGAAGAAGAAGAAGAAGAAGAAGAAGAAGAAGAAGAAGAAGAAGAAGAAGAAGAAAAAGAAGCAAACATACCTTAGAGGAGTATATTGCTGAAAGTAATCAAAATCAGGGCTAAAATCAATCAATTAGAAACAAAGAAAAATACACAAAGGATCAAGGAGACTAACTAAAAGACAGCAGACATTATCCAAATAAACAAAATCAAAAATGAAAAGGGAGACATAACAACAGATAACAATGAAATTAAAGAAATCCTTAGGTCTTTCTTCAAAAGGCTATACTCCACAAAATTGAAAAATCTTAAAGAAATGCATGATTTTCTACAGATACCAATTACCAATGTTAAATCAAGATATGGTAAATTATTTAAACTGCCTCATAATCCCTAAGGTAATGGAAGGAGTCATTAAAAGTCTCCCAACCAAAAGAAGCCTAGGGACAGATAGTTTTAGTACAGAATTCTACCAAAATTTCAGAGAAGGTCTAATACCAATACTCCTCAAACTATTCCACAAAATAGAAACAGAAGAAGGAACATTGCCAAAGACATTCTATGAGACTACAGACAACCCAATACCAAACCATACACATACTCAACAAAGAAAGAGAATTTCAGACCAATCTCCATTATGAATTTTGATGTAAAAATACTCAAACTATTTGCAAAGAACATATTCAAGAACATATCAAAAAATCATCCACCATGATCAAGGAGGCTTCATCCCAGGAGTGCTTGCAGTTTGATATAAGAATATCCATCAATGTTCTTAACCAGATAAACAAATTGAAAGAAAAATATCACATGTTCATCTTATCCCATATTGAAAAAGCTTTTCACCAAATCCAGCACTGCCTCATGTTAAAACACTTGGAGAGATGAGGGATACAAGGCACACACATAAGCACAATAAAGACAATATACAGGATACAGATATTCATGTGGGGGAAAGGGGATGGGGAGGGGGGAGCAAGGGAGCAAGAGGCAAGAGTAGGTGGGTAAGAAAGTACGAAAGGGAGGAGGGGACAAACAGCCCCTTGTATATTGGCCTGGGCCTACATGACTGTTGCCAGGTAACTGGGAGGAGGAGCATACCTGGCTGTTGCCAGGTAACTGTAAGGTTGGAGTCCAGACAGAATACTCTGAGCTTGGGGCATTGCCCTATGTGACTGATGGCCACACACCTCTCTGTGGAGGGGCTGTAACTGTGACAAGAGCCAGGGGCCCAAGGGGCATGGCCGAATGCCTGCTGTCCCTTACAGGTGGTAAGTCACCTGTGGGTCTCCTGGGTTCAAAGCCTGCGCTCAACCAGGGACCAGGCTGCCTGTGAAGAGATCACTGCCCCACAGAGGGATAGGGCTGATGGTAGGATGTCAGTGGACTCATGACTTCTACCCTAGCTTTCAAGGACAGTGAAGAAAAGATTAGCCTCAGTAGAACTGCAGCAGCCATCAGCAGGCAGAGGCTTATTACCTCAGCAACATCCAAGAACCGTGAAGAGAAGGGGCTAAGGGAAAAGGATCAGTGGGCTCCCAAAAACTTTGGGTTTGGTTTCTAGAGACATCAGAAAGGATGGGGCAAAACAAAGACCTAGTCAGGTTAATTCTATGAGGAGCACTCTCTTGTGGATCAGGAGTAATAGCAATGAGGAAAGAGAAGAATAAGAAAATGCCAATTAGGTGACAGTGACAAACCTTCAAAAAGGATAGCATGGTGACCATTGCAGAAGAGGGTGCTAAAGTTGAAAAGTGACAGCCTTTAGACAGGACAGCATGGTGGCCCATGGAGAAGGCAGTGTTAGAGGAGAAAAAAATGACAGTCTTCAAAGAGGACTACATGGACTTCACTAGTATTGTGAAGACTGTGCTAGAAGTGAGAAGTGGTCAGAATATAGGTGCATTTAAAAGTACTAAAGTTCTATCATTTTCAGGGCATGAGAAGAAGAGAAATCAAAGAGGATCTCCAAGACATAAGTCTGAATTCCATTACTGAGGCAAAGAATATTGGGATATAGTAGGTTAAGGTATACTAGGTTCAGTTTCAGACATGTAGAATTCAAAATCTCTGGCTAAAAGTATACTCAAATACATTATGGTATCTGGACATCAACATGTGCGTTTTAAAGGAGACAGTCTGTGCAAATGTGAGTGGGAACTCACCAAACACACAGCCTGAAAGACTCTGGGATGAGCTCTTAGGACCTATTTTTGCTAGGAAGCATTGACTCCTCTCTGAGCCCTCAGACCCTGATAACTGCTTGCTTGTGTTCTCCCCCGTGTCATCTGTTTGTCTGCCTGTCTCTATCTCACTATCTTTGTCTCTGTTTGTCTCTCTGTCTTTCTCTGTCTCTCTGTCTGTCTCTGTCTCTGTGTGTGTGTCTCTCTCTCACACACACATGGACACACACACACACACATACACACAAAAGCTTTCATACACAAATGATGGGTGGCTGGACTTCTCCTAAAGTGAAAATTATTTGAATTCCTCCATTTTGTCCCAAGGCATTAAGTGAAGAGGTGTGTTTTGTTTTGTTTTAGCTTTAGATTTTAGCCCTTTTTCTTTTAGGCATGCTTTCATGTAGCCTGTGCTGACTTCCAACTTGCTGTGTTGCACAGGATGACCTTGAACTTCCAATCCTTCTGCCTCTGCCCGAAAGTGCTAGGGTAACAGGAATGGACCATGCGTGGGCTGGAAGATGTATTTAAAATTATATTTTAACATTTATTTCTCAGGAGATACAGAAGATTATGAAATTCCCAGCCAAAAGATCCAAGTAAACATTTTTTTTTAAAAAGTGATGTTTTACTTTCAGTCCTTCATGTTAAACTGTTAATGAAAGTATCAGGATGGTAAAGTCTCCATTGTCCTTCCAGTAGCTGCTGTTTAAATAGCTTGCTTCAAAATACTATTAAAGAATATTCAATCTGATGATACCTGCACCTCACTGAGAGAAAGGAAGCCCAGCAGCTACTGTGTTGTGAATGCTAAGCCTGGGTCAGTGTCTCCATACATCACTAGAATCATCCAAACTTCACTTGGGGAAGTTATTTGTAATGAGATTCTTTAAAATTATATTTGGCCAATATGAATTATATTGAGAGGGGCCATACTCTGTAGCCAATTCTGTTACCTATTAATTAAAATTAAAAAGCAGTTAAAACAATAAACATATTCAGTTAAAACAATAAACTTGACAATGGTGACATGCAGCAATGGCTGGTGTTTGGGATGTGAGATAAAATGGAAGGCAAGTACAGAATTTTGTCATAAGAAAACAGAAGTACACCAGGAAGTTCCTCACTACGCTTTCAGGATGATGCACAGCATCATGGTACTCAATTTATGTTTGAAGTCATTACCCAAACTAGCAGTACACTCTCAAAATAATACACTATATCTAAGTTCCAGAAATGAAGTTGAGTTAGTTATTCTTCATGAATCTCTGAGAGAAATAAATGAAATGGCACAATGAAACAGGAGATATATCATATAGACATGAATTATTTAATGTAGATATTTCCACACATAGTATTTCCTTGAATTTATATGCTTGTGCTGGATTATTTAGCATTAAAATGAAAAGACTAATGCTGTTCTTTTAGGATTGATGAAATATTTGTAACGACCAAGAAAAATCTTTTGCCATTTGCTGGCAAAATCCCTTTGAAATAAATTCAAACTTGTGGATCTCTAAATGTTCTATCCATTACAAAGTAGTTTTAGTGACTGACCATGGGGGCAAGTGGTTATCTCCATATTACAGCCACTTGTCTTCTCCAGCAGATCCTTCTTTGCCTAGGAGCAGGTCAGACTTATTGAGCTATGATCACCCACCTTTGTGCTCCAATGGATAATGCTGATTGGAAACTGAACGGATTTCAGCCTATGGGCACACTCATATAGATAATCTATATTAGGTTGCTTAGATTAGTCTGTAGGAACACAGTGAGGAGTTATTTAGATGATGTAAAAATGAAGCAGAAGTCCATCCTAAATGTGGTAGCACCTTCTAGCAGAGGCCAGATATAAGGATGCCCCAGGGAAATGCTTTGCTTTTTTTTTTTTACTGGCTTGTCTTTGCCTATTGTTGGTAAGAGCTGTTGCCAGTGCTCCCCTTAACTGATACCATATCCAGCTTCTCTGGTCTTTCAGCATCGACTAAAGGCTATTGGTGTGAGGTGTATGTTTTGATGTCAGGGAGAGAAAAGAGTCCCAGGAAACCTCTCTGCTGAAGATGCTGTGGATTGCAGGCCAAGAAGACATGCATTATTCACTAGCACACAGCCTGAGAGGCACCCATGGCATGAGCACCTCCACAGTCTGCATGCACACATGCATGCATGAGCATACAGATGTTAACAAAGGGCTTAGGGAAATTATTAGGCCTCTAACCTCAAAGCCTACACATAGTTTCAGTCTTCCATAGTTATATAGTAGGTTACCTCAGAAGTTATTTAAGGTTTCCTTTGACATATGGCGTAAGCCGTGTTATATTGACACATAGATATCTATTACAGCTAGCTCTATGTTGCCTAAACACAAACTGGCTGTTACAACCTTTTGCTTCCAACAAACTGTTCTCTAGAAACTCTTCAGGCCTTCAGCATCAAATGGGGACTGCTGAGACATTCATTCTAAGCCAAACAGTTGTCAGGATCTCAGCTCTGCAGTATGAATGCAACTCTTGTTGAAGTACCCAAAGTATACCATGTAAGTCACATTAATAGCTCCTCTTTCAACATGGATTCGTATCAGAAGACTCTGGTTAATACAGTCACCAACAGGAATGTCATATGGTTAATGGGAGGAATCATAAAGAGATGAGAGGCTGAAAGCAATGCTCAGAACATACTTTCTCTTCTTCATTTTCACAGCATATGTTCGAAGTAGCTGGTCTTTTGTAAGTACAGTGGTTTACAGGCTAGTCCTCCTCTAGGCCCCAGTTCACTTTCAGTGGTTAGCCACTGTAATGGCTATTACTGAGCATCAGCTTGACAGAAGCTAGGACCACATAGGAGACACATCTCTGGGTATATCTGTTAAAGACTTTTTAAGTTGTGTTTAGCATTGAGGGGTAAAGACAAACCCTAAATGGGGTTGGCATTATTTCTTGAGCAGTATTTGTAGACTGAAAGAGAAAGCCTACAGGGTAGTATTTTCTCTTTGCTTCCTGAATACAGATGCAATATGCCCAGCTCACTCACATTCCTGCTGCCATGTCTTTCTGGCTCAAGTTGCCACCTATCGGGTATTTAGTCACAGCAATAGGGAGAATAACTAAGATTCACCCACCATGTTCCCTGTGACCTTCAGAGTTTTAACAGCTCTTATCAGTGAGCAGACATTCTCAAGCCTTCCCATGTGTCATAGGAGCCCTCAACATTTCTCACATTTCTGAAATTGTGTTACTATGAAACACTCTTCATTAGATTGGTTTCCGTCCTGTAATCCCATCTGACTCTAGAGAAGGTACCAGGGAAACACAAATCTCTCTGTGATGAAGTCTGAAGGATTCAATAACAGACCCTTTTTCCTGTGACAGTTTTGAAACAATGGCGAGGTAACCCTCTATTTTGATAGGAAATCAAATGTGAATATCAAAAACTGCTCTTTCCTACTCAGCCACAGTTGCCTCGTGAGACTCTCTGCTTTTGCTTGTAAATTCAGCAGATTCTCTCTGTGTCAAGTTAGACTTGGTGTCTCTCTTGGTTACCTTTACTCTTGTTACAGCTGATTCTCAAAAACCAGACTTTCAAAGAAGGATGAAATTCTCTAGAATGATGCAGAGGTGTTGGTTGAGCACCTTGTTTGGCTTCCTTTCAGTTTGTCTCAACAGAAAAACCTGGCCTCTTTCTCTGTCTCTCTCTGTTTCTCTGTTTCTGTCTCTGTCTCTCTCTCCTTTCATGTGAATGTATATCATACATTTATATGTAGGTGTGGTTGTGGCTATGCATATACAAGTGTGCACTTTCACATGGAGATCTTGTTTACATAGAAGCTTTTTCAATGGCCTGTAACTCACCAAATGGCCTAGGCTAGATGGCTAATGAGCCTAGCAATCCATCTGTCTCCACCTCCCCAGCTTTTGCATTATAAGCTCATTACACATTGGGATTTCAATATGAGTTCTGACAAGTAAACTCACATTCTCAAGCTTACAGGACAAACACTATGATTTGAGCTGTAAGACCCGACCCTCAGCAGTGGTACTTATTTCCAGAAGCTCCCTTCCCTCCACTCCCTAGTGAGACACAGAGATGTAGATCTATTCAAAAGCAAGCGGTTTATTTTCCAATACATCGAGTTCAACCTTCAATTTGTCCCTCAAAACGGGTGACTAGAAGATGATCCCGAATAGCTATTATAAGCAGGTTTTATACATTTTAGGGGCACTGGTTATATCAGTAAGGTTACAGTTCAAACTTATTGGCTAAGCATACTGACCTTTAAATCTATTGGCTAGCAGGCATGACATGCATTTGAATTCTACCTGGGACTTTCCAGAGGGTCAAGTGACTATCAGTCACTACATTCTATGAACTTTTTTACTCAAGAATGTTCCTGTGGGTGGAGAATGGAACTTGGCCTAACCTTGACCCCAGGAGGGAAGGGAAAGCTGTAAGGAGGGTGTGGGACTAGGAAAAACCCCTAGGTTCCTTGGTCTCTTCTCTATTAAGTTATGGGAGCTGATCACAAGAAACTTTGTTCTCTTATGGAAAGCTTTTCTAGGAATTTGGCAGAAATTTGACAGGAATTTGACATTGGGCTAGAACAAGGAAGTATATTCAATGTAAATACAGCTGCAGAATGTATTGAATTCCATATATCTTGGTCATCCTGATAAAACCCTAGACTCAGCGACCTTGGGACTTTATTTCCTTGTTTGATTATTTTGTTTATTGTCTTGTTTCTTTCTTTACTACTTGTTTGAGCTTTGTTTGTTCCTTGACCTAGAGCTGACCCTACTTTGCATGTAACTAGAATGGTATAAAAGCACAGCACACTGAGAAAAATTGAAGGGGCTTCAGCTTCAGCACTAGGTGGAGTCATGTTATAGAGTTGTTAAATTGCCTTTAATTTTTTCAGTCCTCACTCCCTCCCTTGAGACCCTGTTGAGTGGGTCTTGAGCTGACTTGAATGAGCTGGCTTGGTCATTCTTTGGTTCTGGGCTGGCAGCTTCTTCTTAGTGATGCTAATAGGAGACACTGACTTGAGAAAAGAGAGAGAGTTCTGACACTGTTCCCTACTCCTGTGCATACCTGGATCAGTGTTTGTATCCCTTAGGGAGGATGGGGTGGTCTTGTCCTTTGGGCTTCTCAAAGGGCTTCAATGCCACTTTTATCTCTCAACCCTCACAATTATGCTGGTGTAGATGTTTCTAACTGTTCCATATCAGTCTTTCCCAACAGCCTTTGGTGTTACTTTTGGGTTTTCCACAACTTTTTCTTGACACCGTTATTATTTCACAAAAGATATCCACACAGGATTTCGTTTTACTTTCCTAGATTCCTTATTAAATGTTGATTCTTTCTGTTGTGTTACTTGTGAAATAGTAGGCAACTGCTTTGATTGTCCAAATTTTAATCAGAGCAGTGCTTCTGTAGTTATTGCTATTGCAGGCTAAAGAAATGGCTCAGCTTGGAGAGTAGTTGCTTAGCATTCATGAAACGATGGCTTCCATCTGTGTTGCCTCATAAACTGGATGTGGTGATCCACACTTGTAATCCCACCAGTTAGAAGGTAGAGATAGAAGAACAAGAAGTTTAAGGTCACTCTTTTCAATATATCGTATTGGGGACAACTTTGGCTGTATGCAACTCTATCTTCAAAATAATATTAACAACTTACCATCACCATTGGAGCAGAACCAAGTTTATTTGTCTTATATTTAAGATCAAGGCAGTCGGGTGATAGCCGCCATTTTCTCTCCGATGAGTTTCTATGACTAGAGCAGCCAGCCGGGAGGCACGGGCACCACAAGTCCCAGGGGAGCTGCAGGGTGGCAGGGACAGGATCCTCTCAGCTTCCCAGTGACCGAGGTGGATCAGCATCCTTCTCTGCCCCTTCCCTACAAGTGGAGGGCCTACCTCCAGGGAGCTCCTTAACCCAGAGACTTGGGTGAGAGCCGCCATTTACTCTCTGTTGAGTTTCTGAGACTGGAGCAGCCAGCCAGGAGGTACAGGCCCCACAAGTCGCAGGGGGCTTGCAGGGCAAAGGGACAGAACAAGCTCTAGTCAGAGACACTAAGAACATCTAACACCAAAAATCAAGAGATGGCAAAGGCAAATGCAAGAATCCTACCAACAGAAACCAAGACTACTTTGTTTCATCAGAAACTAGTACTCCCACTACAGCAAATCCTGGATATCCTAAAACACCAGAAAAGCAAGAATTGGATCTTAAATCATATCTCACAATGCTGATACAGGAACTTAAGAA
>NW_022196895.1:5457420-5458340 GCF_008632895.1 Mastomys coucha | reverse complement strand
AAAGCAAAAATGTAATCTTCCAACAAAACCAAAAGAAGATAGACACATGAATGGAATGCCAGCTCTAAGTATAAAAATAACAGGAAGCAACAATTATTTTTCCTTAATATCTATTAATATCAATGGACTCAACTCTCCAATAAAAAGACATAGACTATCAGATTGGGTAAGTAAACAGGACCCAACATTTTGCTGCATACAGGAAACCTACCTCAGTGACAAAGACAGACACTACCTCAGAATAAAAGGCTGGAAAACAATTCTCCAAGCCAATGGCCCCAAGAAAAAAGCTGGAGTAGCCATTCTAATATCAAATAAAATAGTCTTTTACTCTAAAGTGATCAAAAAAGATAAGGTTTGACACTTCATATTCATCAAAGGTATGATCTACCAAGATGACCTCTCAATTCTGAACCTCTATGCTCCAAATGCAAGGGAACCTACATCATAAAAGAAACTTTACTAAAGCTCAAAGCACACATTACACAGCACATAATAGTAGTGGGAGATTTCAATACCCCACTCTCTGCAATGGACAGATCATGGAAACAGAAACTAAAGAAGGACAAAGTGAGACTAACAGAAGTTATGAAACATGGATTTAACAGATATCTATAAACTTTTTATCCTAAAACAAAAAGATATACCTTCTTCTCAACACCTCATGGTACCTTCTCCAAAACTGACCATATAATTGGTCACAAATCAGGTCTCAACAGATACAAGAAGATTGAAATAATTCCTTGTATCCTATCAGATCACCATGGACTAAAGCTGCTCCTCAATAACAACATAAACAATAGAACGCCCACATATACATGGAAGTTTAACAACACACTACTCAATGATAATTTGGTCAAGGAAGGAATAAAGAATGAAATTAAAGACTTTCTAGAGTTTAATGAAAATGAAGCCACAAC
>NW_022196895.1:5454161-5455833 GCF_008632895.1 Mastomys coucha | reverse complement strand
GCAAAGTAGCTGGATATAAAATTAACTCAAGCAAATCAATGGCCTTCCTATACACAAAGGATAAACAGACAAAGAAATTAGGGAAACAACACCCTTCACAATATTTACAAATAATATAAAATACCTCGGTGTAACTCTAACTAAGCAAGTAAAAGATCTGTTTGACAAGAACTTCAAGTCTCTGAAGAAGGAAATTGAAGAAGATCTCTGAAGATGGAAAGATCTCCCATGCCTATGGGTTGGCAGGATTAATATAGAAAAATGGCCATCTTACCAAAGACAATCTACAGATTCAGTGCAATCCCCATCAAAATTCCAACTCAATTCTTCCCAGACTTAGAAAGAGCAATTTGCAGATTCATCTGGAACAACAAAAGACCCAGGATAGCCAAAACTATTCTCAACAATAAAGGAACCTCTGGTGGAATCACCATCCCGGACCTTAAGCTGTACTACAGAGCAATTGTGATAATAACTGCATGGTATTGGTACAGTGACAGGCAGGTAGATCAATGGAACCGAATTAAAGACCCAGAAATGAACCCACGCACCTATGGTCACTTAATCTTTGACAAAGGAGCTAAAACCATCCAGTGGAAAAAAGACAGCATTTTCAACAGATGGTGCTGGCTCAACTGGCGGTTAACAAGTAGAAAAATGCAAATCGATCCATTCCTTTCTCCTTGTACAAAGCTCAAGTCCACGTGGATCAGGGACCTCCACATCAAAAGAGATACCTTGAAACTAATAGAAGAGAAAGTGGGGAAGAACAAATCAAAACAACCCTGAGATTCTACCTTACACCAGTCAGAATGGCTAGGATAAAAAACTCAGGTGACAGCAGATGCTAGAGAGGTTGTGGAGAAAGAGGAACATTACTTCATTGCTGGTGGGATTGCAAACTGGTACAACCACTCTGGAAATCAGTTTGGTGGTTCCTCTGGAAATTGGACCTAGTTCTACCGGAGGATCCAGCTCTACCACTCCTAGGCATATACCCAAAAGATACTGCAACATGCAATAAGGACACAAGCTCCACCATGTTCATAGCAGCCTTATTTATAATAGCTAGAACCTGGAAACAACCCAGATGTCCCTCAACAGAGGAGTGGATACAGAAATTGTGGTACATCTACACAATGGAGTACTACTCAGCTATTAAAAACAATAAATTTATGAAATTCTTAGGTAAATGGATGGATCTGGAGAATATCATCCTGAGTGAGGTAACCAACCCAATCACAAAAGAACAAACACTGTATGCACTCTCTGATAAGTGGTTATTAGCCCAGAAGTTTGAAATACAGGAAGAACAACCCACAAACCACAAGGAACTCAAGAAGAAGGAAGACCAAAAGGTGGACATTTCATTCCTTCTTAAAAGGGAGAATCAAATACCCACGGAAGGAGTTGCAGAGATTAACTATGGAGCAGAGACTGAAGGAAGGGCAAGCCAGCCTAAATATAGCTATCTCCTGAGAGGCTCTGACAGTATCTGACTAATACAGATGTAGAGGCTCACAGACATCTATTGAACTGAGTACAGGGTCCCCCAGTGAAGGAGTTAGGGAAAGGACCAATGGAGTTGAGGGGTTTGCAGCCTTTTAGGACGAACAACAATATGAACTAACTAGTACCCTCAGAGCTCCCAGGGTCTCAACCACCGACCAAG
>NW_022196895.1:5429385-5454109 GCF_008632895.1 Mastomys coucha | reverse complement strand
AAAAAAAAAAGATCAAGGCAGTAAGGAGACTGTTAATTTTTAATTTGGAGACAGTAAAGCTAGAAATAGGCGAAGACAACTTTTTCTATAGCTCAGACCATGCTTAAGAGTTAAAAGGTCTTGGAACATGTTGAACGGGGTGAGGGACATGTCAAATCGACTTTGCAAACAACTGGACTGCATGCAGAGTTTATAGGCTGAACCAAAACAAGCTCCTTTGTCTACAGAAAGATAATCAGTATGGACTGAGTTATTTGCCTATTAGCTTTTCTCTTTTAATCAAGTCTTTGTCTTCCTCTTTCCTTTTCTCCTCTCCTCTCTCTCCTTTTCTTCTCTCTCCCTTCCCCTAATCTCTTTCTTTTAGAAAGTGTCTATATATCCTAGTTTCAAACTTGTTATGTAGTAGAGGATGACTTTGCACATCTGATCCTGCCTCTATTACCCAGTGCTGTATTTATAGGCATGTGCAACCATACCCAGTTTATGCAGTGCTGGGGACCAAACCCAGGGACTCCTATATTCCAAGGAAACACGCTACCAACTGAGATACATCTCTGACCTCACTGTTCCATTTGCACTCTCAGAATTTGAAGAATATGCCATTGTTACTAAGTAGAACTACAGAATCACTACATATAAATGTGGATATTATTATTTTTATTAAATAAATGTAAAAAATTTAATATCTTATTTTGAATAACAACAATTTGTAACAGAGAGCAAAATGAACTGGAAAAAGTAAAGATGTAGAACTCTCAACTCTGCATGCACCATGCCTGCCTAGATGCTGCCATGTTCCCACCTTGATGATAATGGACTGAACCTCTGAATCTGAAAGCCAGTCCCAAATATATGTTGTCATTTATAAGAGTTGCCTTGGTCATGATGTCTGTTCACAGTAGTGAAACCCTAACCAAGACACTGTCCCCTAACCCCAACATTCTTTGTCACCTCTCCAACATATTTGACATCACTTTCCTAGTTTCATATCCTTTCTTTTATAACCTACTAAGTTCAATTACTGCTGCCTATATGCACATGGCTATGAAGATCACCCACTAGATCATGAACAAGTAAATCTTCTGCTTCATTAGCCATCAATTGTCATTAGCTTTCCAGTTAGTGGTGGAGCATCATGACCCCCTTCTGCTTTCATGCTATGGGTTCATGTGAGCATCAGATATGTTATGTCCAGAAGACAGTATTTCACACTACATTCCTTCCTATTTTCAAGCTCTTACCTTCTCTCTCCTCTTCTGTAATGTTCCTTGACCCTTGGAGTAGGGAGAGAGTGACATAGATGTTTCATCAGAAGCTAATTATTCTCATTAGCTTATTCTCAGCATTTTCAAACAGTTGTGACTTTCTTTATTAAGCACTACCAACTGCAATGATAGCATTTTTTTGTCCAAAGTTGAGTCTAGTGCAAATCTATGGCTATAAACATAAATATTTAGAAGACAATCTAACAATATGATCATTTAGCAAAACAAAATAAACAGATTCCCTAGCCATGGTTTTTTGACCATGTTTACAGCACTAGGCATGAACTCCCTTCTCTGGAGCAAGCCTAAAATTCAATCATGAGAGTAACATATTATCCCAAAGAGTCTGGTCACTATTGTATTATTGGACACATCTTGCCTGGATGTTCCTTAATGCACCATGTATCAGAATACGCACATGAATGGAGATTTCTGAGATTTCTATGTGAGATTTCTGAGACCTTGTGAGAAAACTCCAAGACAAGACAAGAGTTGTATTTTCCTCTGTTCCTCCATAACATGAATTTGTTCTTAGAAGGTGCTTTCTTTCCCTCTCATATGTATTAATTAGGAGTGAGTTTACTTTAGATTACCATCATCCTATCCATTATTATTCAGAATGACATTTCTAAGCATGAGTTGTCCTCCTGACTTGTACACAGCCTAATCTCACATGACCTTGCCCTTGTGACTGTATACATAAAGTCATATGTATAGTCCATCATATGTATAGAAAGCTTGACTTTCTCATATGACTTTGCCTAACTCTCAGAATGCCCTAGGAATATATACATATTTGATTTCCTGAATAAAGATGGCTATTTTATGAGAATTTAGTCTGTCTCATTTTTAGGCTCCGTTCACCCAGATTAATGCCACCAACCAGAAAGGAGACACCATGCATGGACCACTGCTAGATAAAAGCACAGTGTCTGCCCTGGCAGCATTGTAGCATCTTCTGGCAACTATGAAAATTGCCAGGAGGGAGAGTTTCTTGATCAGCATATGTTGATTTCTTTTTGTGCTGCATTCAAAGCCAGTGATATCTTTAGTAACAGAGACTCACCATCTAGTTCTGGTGGGCCACCAAGCAATGCATTATGTTGTTTGAGTACTTCTTGATTCTCCCTGACCAATGATTCAATGGCTTGTGCCTGGCATGAAGACCTTTGTTTAATAACCATGTCTTCTGAGAGTAGCTTTCTTCACACATATCAGTACCTCTTTTCAGCCCTTTTGATCATGTATCATGTATTCTACCATGCCTCTTTATTATATTCTTTACTTGGGTTGTAATGTCATAGGTTTTCATGTAGCTTCTTAATGTAAAATTACTTTTAATTAACTGTTACCATGCTTCTCATTTCCCTATCATCATCACTAAGTACTTGCTTGAACTTTATACCCCCAATATTCTCTGTTTATTTGCATCTCACCTATAATCTACTGTCCTGCATCCTTAAATACATACTGTAACCCACTGGCCCATTACTGGTTTCCTGACTTTTACATGTACTCCAGGTTAAACACACAAATATGACATTTGAAGCTAGTATGTGCATATGAGTAAGAAATCATAACCTATATATTTTGGTGCCTGGGAAACCTCATTAACCAAGTACAATTTTTTCCAGGTTCCATCAATTTGCTTGCGGGTTTTATGATTCGCTTTTCTTCATGCTGGATAATATCCATTAGATCCCCTGTGGTCAAGACCCCTTTGGGAGAACCAAAGGACCCTTTCAAATGAGTCACATATCAGATATCCTACATATCATATTTACATTGTGATTCATAACACTAGCAAACTTACAGTTATTTTGTTGCAATGTTGAGAACCAATGTACTAGATAGACCTACCACAATGGGTATGCCAGTATCTGTGTACTGAGACATAAAGTCCTGGATATGTGCCCAAGAATGGTATTATTGGGTCATATGGCAGCTCTATTTCTAAGTTTTTGAGAAGCATGCACACTGATTTCCATAATAGCTGTATAACTAGCTGTAGAGTGGAAACTAATACTAATCAACAGTACACCAGAGTGCCACTGACACCATATCCATGCCAGTATTTGCTGTCATCATAGTTTTGACAATGGCCATTTTCACTAGTGTGAGATAATTGTATGTTCCTGAAAGCTAAGGATTCTGAACACCTTTTAAAAGCATAGATGCATCATTTTTATTTCTTCCTGTGAGGAATTTCTGTCCAGATACATCATGCACATTTCAATTGAGTTGGTTGTTTTGTTTTTTGATGTTTGCTTTTTAGCTCTTTGTATATTTTAGACACTAATTTTCTGTCAGGTGTATAGCTGACAAATACATTCCCCCATGCTGTTGGTTGCCTTCAGAAACAATCAACAGTTTCCTTTGTTACAAAGATTTTTTTTAAGTCTCAGAATATCCCATTTCTCAAATCTGTACTATTAAAATCCAATACAGAAAGTCCTTACTCATCTTTAAGTTCAAGTATCCACACTTTTTCCTCTAGCAGTTTTAGGGTATCTTGTCCTGTCCTGAGGTCCTTCAGGTCTTGTGGTAGGTTTTAGGTGGTGTGAGAGGTCTGCAGCTCTTCCCATGCTATTGTGCAAGTAGAATTTTATTTTGAAAGTAAATTTGACTTTAGATAGACAGTTCATTCTCCACAGTCACAAAAGTTTTGTGTATGGAATGGTTCAGTGGTAGAACCTGGCTGCAGGCTTCCTGATTGACCTGGAGGGCATGATTGATTTCACAATTCTCCCAAGTTATGCACTATCTAATTTAGGTAAGAAATATGTAAAGTTTATGGATGGAAATATGGCTCAGTGGGTAGAATGCCTGTTGCACAAGCAAGAAGACCTGAGTTTATATCTCTAGCATACAGGTAGCATATGCCTATAACCTCAATTATGGGAAAATGGAGATAGCAGATAGTGTGTATGGCCAGTTGTTCTAGATGAAATGTGACCAGCTCTAGGTTCAGAAAGAGGACAATGTCTCCAAAAGGTAAGGTGAAAAGTGATAGAGGAAAGATAACCATTGTTAACCTCTACCTTTCTCCCTTGCATGGGTGATCTTATTCATGTATATACACATATACATATGTATACACTTACACATTATCACATAGATGTCTAAATTTGTCTGTTAGCAAAAAGGTCAACAGATGTTAATCACTCAGTGAATAGTTAGAATACTGTAATCATCTCTGGTCTTTGATTCCTTAGTAAGCACAGAATAGGAATCACATATTAAAAGGTTATTTGATGCTTATACACTGTAAGCATGGCAGTATACAGTGAGGTCATAGTGTGAAAACAAGCCAAACAAGGCTGTTTTCAAACCACCTTTGTCCAATTAGAATACCCTGAACTGTGTGTGGGACTTTAAAATAGAGGAAATTAGCAACAATTTGATTGTTAATTCATGGTCATCCATGAAGCCTTCTAGTCAAGGTTTCATTAAAGGTCATTTGTGTCTCTCTTTTCATTTTGAAATAATGAATTTGCAGCATACACCTTCTTTGGAAGGTAGTTTCATGAAAATAAGATGAATTAAGTCATTTGTTCAGGTGAGGCCAGATGTTTTCCCAGAAGTCTCACATTCCTGACCACAAGCTAGTGTCTGCCAGAATTGAGTACTTGTTCTCAAAAACCAAACACTCTGGGCTTAATACAGATTCGATTAGAATGTGGAAAGTAATTATCCAGGATTTACTGTGGCCAACAGAGAAGAGCCCCCTTCATACACAAAAGTGTTTCCAGGCCTGCTAAGGAGCAGTTCTTGGAGGTGTTTGTCTTAGTTGAGGCTGTGAAGGGTCCCACAGAGCTAGCTCTACCTCCTGCTTCCTGTCCCCCCATTCCTTGAAGATCCACTTGAGAAAACAGCTGGATGGGTTTAAAAGACAACTTCCCAAACAAAAACTGCCTAACTGGAGATTTGCTCAGTTCATCTGCAAAATAAGCACTGACTGAAGAGCCAAAACCAGCTGTACTGGGCAGGAGAGCAGGTAAAGGCCCTGCTGGACTGGAATGGAACAGTTTTGATCAAGAAAATTTTACAGTTTGTTCCAAGTATTTTTTACTTTCTCTTTCTTCTGACCTTTTTGATTGTTTGTTCCATAGGAAGTTGGCAGGGAAGGGAGGGTATTGAGCTTAGGAGTAAGTGCTGAGTTTACATCCTGAAGATCTGCTGTATCATTGTCTGAGGAAGCCACACGGATAATGGAATGACTAAATCAAGCTTGCTATCCCTGTACTTTTTGTGCTTTGGGGGATACTATTTTGCTTGAGTTAAATTAAACTTACTTTGCTATATTAAAATAACAAGCCAGGATTTAGGCCTTGGGAATGTAGCCCCACTAGTAGAATGCTTATTGTGTACAAAGTTCTGGGTTCCATCTGGGCAAGTAAACTGGGTGGTACATGACTGTAGTCCCATTACCTCAGGAGGTAGAGGCAAGAGGATCAGGGGTTCAAGGCTGTCCTTGGCTACATAGCAATCAAGGCTAGGTGGAGCTACAGAAGGCACTGTCTACAAATCTGAATTAAATTCCATCTGTAGAAGTCATCAAATCTCTGTTTCAGTACAGAGGATTAGAGCTGGGAAAGATGTCTAATTTAAGTGTCTGGTTTTATGAACAGGAGACTAAAATTCTTAACCAGGTTGCTCAGCCTTTAGCATCTCTCTCCACCACTGTAGCTTCACGCCAGACTCTTGGTGCATCCCTTGTTAAGATCACTTTGGCTTCAGTGTTCTTTGCACAATTTCTCTAGAACTCAGGTCTTAGTGCTTAGGTATCAAAAGGCAGAGAAGAATAAACAGCAGGGCCCTCACAAATCTGCAGATTGGATTAGATTTTCTGATTTTCGTCTGTTGCTCATTCAGGCAAACCAGTGGACTTTTTTTTCTGCCAAAACAGTGATTTCATGAAAAAAAATCATTTATAAAAGAAAAACAAGTCTATGGAAAACCTGGCAACAAGAGCATTCTAAATGCAATTAGAAGCATGTGTGAGAGAACAGTCTGCAGGAGCGTTTCCCTGCCCCAAGTGAGCACCTTTCTTCTTACTAACAAAGACCAGAAGATGGCTCAGTTGGTGAATTCTTGTTGTGTAAGCTTTGCAGACCTAAGTGCAGATCCTCAGAAGCTGTGTAAAATGCCAGTGCAATGGTGGGCTTAGAGTCCCAGTTTTCCTGAAGCAGACAAGAGGATCTTGTAGGCTTAGTTAGTCAGCTACTTTATTAGTTACCTTTCTGGCGCCATGATGAAACACCACAACCAATGAGAACTTAAAAGAAATTTTATTTCACTTTACCACTCCAGAGGAATAAGAGTCCATCATGGTGGTGTAAGATTTGGAGAGCTGAGTCTTACACTCAGGATTGTCCCACTAACAGAGACACAGAGATGAAGATCGACACAATAAGCAAGAAGTTTAATGATCCAGCATACTGGGGTCATCCTACAATCAGAGCAGAGGCAACCCCGAAGAACAAAAGCACACACTCTTTATACCCTTTCAAAATATAGGTTTTAGTTTACAGCAGGAGTTGGTTATCTCTCATTGGTGGAGCCCATTGTTCTTTGTGTCCATTGTTCTTTGTGCTCCAGGTGAGGAGATACCTTTGGCATGCAGAGCGGCGCCCCCCCTCCCCCCACTACAGGTGCTTCTTTTCTGGAATCGGGTGTTACTCCCCGTGGTTGGGGCATCTCCTGGGGATGGATGTTATTCAGTAAATTCTTTTGATACTCCCTTACTTTAAGCTTAATGGAAATTCCTGGCCTCCCAGTGTTTTTCTGAGATGTCCTGTTTACTCAATTCCTACAGTGGAAGGTAGGGAAGACAGTGACAGACATAGTGGCCAGACCAGGAAGCCAAGAGATTGCATTTGTAACTGATGATATGAAGCAGTGAGAACTGGAAGTGGGGTTAGGTTCTGAACTCTCAAAACCTGCCCACAATGACATTCTTTCTCCAGCAAGGCTGCATCTCCCAAGCTTCCCCAAACAGTAGCATAAAGCAGAGACAAATTGTTCAAACATTTGGGACATTAGAAGACATCTCATCAAATCACCACAGCCAGTCTAGTAATTATCAATGAGCTCCAGGTGCAGTGAGAAACTAACTGTATCTCAAAAAGTAAGGTGGAAAGAAAGGGAGCAATGAGATGTTTACCTTCACTTGAATGCAAGCACAAACATGTCAACATACACACACTCAAACATATACACTCTCAAAGATCACCAGGATGTTGGTAAATGTTTGTATCATTTGTTTATGAGGAAGACAGAAGTTTCTTCTGAATACATTTCCAAAAAGACTAGAGGAGGAAGATGGAAGGATATGTGTATTTAGGTTTGGTAACCAACTTTGTGGGAATGCTTTGAACATCACCTGAGACTTAACTGTTATCTTCTCTTTGCCCTCATTTCACAGCTAAGAGCACAGAACTCCATTGACCTGTGTTGCTCAAGGTCACACAGCCATTAGGTAACAAGGACATTGACTTTACACTTCCAGTTGCCAGACTAGGCACTACATTCTGGATTTTTCAAAGATATGATCTACACCAACATGATAATGACAGGTACATTTCCTTCTTAGACTCAGGGAACTGGGGCCTCACCAGGATATCAGAAAGGCAAATTTGAAATTGCAGATCTGTGAATGCCTAATTAAAAGTCAAGATTACCCTCTCTTCCATTTAGTCAGAGGCTATCTTTCTGAGGACTCTGAATTTTCAAGCAACACAAAATTACTTTATTGTTGTTTACAATTCAGTCAGGTTCCAGCATGGAGAGTAAGTCTCAGTAGGAATTGGAACCAAACTACAATCTTTGCCTAATCTCAGCTTTCATTTAAAGTTTGTCTATGAAATATGAATTTGTAAATGGGAGCTGATGGCTGGAATCTGGGGAGTTACAAGCTATTGACTGAGCTGTCACACTTTTATAGCCTGATTTAGGTCCCCACAAGGCAATCGTGACTGGAACTTTCAGGGCTGACATGATGGCGGGAGAGCTTTGTGTAGAGAAGTTATGGCAATCTCAGTCCAGAGAGTGACCACAATGGCAACAGATTGTGACAGGAGATGAGATTCAAGAGAGCATGAAGGAATGCTAAGAGTAGTATAGATACTAATATAGCAAAATGGGGTAAAATAGGAAGCTGTGAAGCACAGGGAACATCAGGATCAGAACACCTTCTCACAGATGAACTGGTTCACAGATGATGAATTAAAAATATACAGTGACACTCCAGTCACTGCACTCAAGTAGCTGACCTGAGAACGTGACAAGTTCAGGAAGGCAAATGTTTAAGTCCTTAACTCCACAGACTTCTGTATTGACTTCAGAATTCCAAGTTCTAGGAAGAAGACTAATGACTTTCTGTCATTCCTCTGTGTGTGTGTATGGTAAGTAAGCATTCTACTAGCTGAGCTACATCCCCAGCCATTAGTTTTATAGCTGACAAAAATCAAGATTTATGAAAAGAGAGCAACCTATATCTCTTAATGATTTGACTTTTTGAAACTCAGCCTGTGGCATTCCCCCCTGGAACTGTTCATTCATTAGCACAGTGGCTTTTTTGAAAGCCAATGTAGAGGCAGAGATCATAGAGGAGCTGCTGTAGCTGCCTTTGGGAAAGCTCTTGGACTCTTAGGTTTAGCTGTAGAGGAACTGACATTACTCATGTCCACAAACTATAAAGCCTCCGTTTAAGGGAGCTTTGCTTTTTATTCTGCCATTGCTCTGTTCACACTCAGACTTCTGGACACTAACAAAAATATCTTGTCATTTCATGACCAATACTTTCTTTCTTGAGGGCAGGGTAACTCTAGGAGGCATGGAGTTGACACATATTACTACCCTTACCACAGTGTGTCCTTATGTTAAAGACCTCTAGTTCTCTCCATTGATACTATGCAAAATAGCCCATTCTCTACAATGACCTAAATGCACCTAAAATGCAGATATTTCTTTCCCAGGTTTGTAGTTCTCTGATCAACTCTGGTCAATTCAAGATTGTTGGTGTTGGCTGGGTGTTGGGAGGAAAGCATCGAGTTTGAAGCAACTCACACAGACATCGCAGGTTACATTTTTTTAAAGGTTGCTTATTATTGGAGGAAGGGAAAAAAAACAACAAAGAAAAAACAAACAAACAAAAAGACATGTGCTAATGATGAGAACCAAGTGAAATTCCGGGAACAGCAAGGGACAGATATTTTTGGACTAGTGGAGGTCACCTTGTCCGGCATCAGTGTCCTTGGCCAGCTCCGTGCTGCCTTCACCTTTTTAGACTTTTCTAAACTTCTTTTCTAAACTTCTGAACCTTTGGTTTCTCTAAAGCTTTTGCCTACTTAGAATGACTTTTGGGCAACAGCACCAGAAATTTTCTGGCCGGAAGAGAGGAGTGGAGCAAGGCATTTGAAAAGGCTTTTCATGTTTTTATGTCATTTGCAGGTAGGGGTTCTTCCTGAGAGCATTTTTTGACACCAACTACAACATGGTGGTAATAGCTATGTGATTATTTGGACACAAATTAGATTTTTTTCTTGACAGAGAAACTATACTTTAAGTCTAGTCATGAAGAGTAAGAAAGGCCTGAGAAATAAATCAGTTTGGGGGTTTCGTTTATTTTTATTTTTGAAATCATCTCCTGTATAATAGGCTGGTCTAGATTTGACTGGGCAACTGAGGATGACCTTAAACTCTTAATCCTCCTGCCACCATGTGCCAAGAGTTGTGATTATTTATGCAAACCACCACAAGAGTTTATGTGATACTGGGGCTGAAACATAGGACTTTTGGCATATTAAATGAACATTCTACCAACTGAGCTATATCCCAATGCAGAAGTAAATTTTGCAAAAATGATGAACTTATATGTTTTTTGTTTGTTTGTTTTTTCTCATAGGACAAGCCTTTTGTGTTTATATTGGGATGGGTCTACAATACTTTTGTCCTCCCTCCTTTTAAGTTTAAGGATGTCAAATCCTGAAAGGTAAATGAAACATCTTCTATAATTGTTCCTGCTGGCTTTTCTTCAGGTCCTTTGCAGAATTAAAACAAGCAATAAATAGAGGTGTTGAAGGAAGTCCTCTCTGCTAACTTGAAAGTCATTTTCTTTCCAGAAGCTGAGCTGAAATAAAGCTGCTGGATAGAATAGGATGCACTCACTAGATGGTACATTTCAAGAGGATTGAGCAGGGGGGTCCCAAAAGGCAGCCTATTCCACAGTGTGCTCTGCTCTATAAGAAGTCGAGCTCAGCCCCTGTTGGCTACCCACAAAGTGACTGAAGGATGTGTAAATGGCTCTGTAGAAGGTGCTTCTGAGCTCTCTTGTGTTGTACAAGGCTACAAATGTCACCAGGTGTCTCTACAGCCTGAAGATCCCCTTCCAACTGCTAATTAAAGAAAATCTGCTGGCTGGGGATGTGGCTAGATTGGTAGAGTGCTTACCTAGATTGCTTTAGAGAAACCAAAGGTTCAGAAGTTTAGAAAAGACAGAGTCCAAAAAGGAGAAGGCAGCATGGAGCTGGCCAGGGACAGGGATGCAGGATGAGGTGACACTAGGTTCCTAGTGTTGCCTAATCCAGGTGTGGTGGAACAGGTTTATAATCCCAGCTCTAGGGAGATAGAGGCAGTATGTTCTGAAAGACCCCCAGGCAGGGAAACCCTCTCTCAAGTCACAGGAGAACATGGCCACCCAAAGACTCATAAGAGACCGATCTTGATGCAAACAGCTTGAGGTTTATTCAGGGGGAAGCCAGTGCACTGTGGCCGTGCTCGTAACTCACACGGGGCAGAGGAGCTCAACCCAGAGCACAATAAGTGTAGGGTATTTAAAGGAAAAAAAAAAAACACAAACTAGGGGGAGTGAGGGGATAACCAAAGAAACAGAACATAAAACAGTGGAAAATTTCAGAGGGACCTAACCCATGATTTAGTCAGGGTCATGAGGAAAACATCCTGCATATTCATTATTCTCAAGAATGTGGTTTTATCATCATCATTGTCATTCACTTTGTGGTTGACCATTCCCTGGAACTACCTAGATGACTTATATCCTGCCTTTGTGGTCAACCGGTTTCTGGAACTAGCTGGGCTACATTCTTGGCTCATTTCAGAGTAATTTTCCATGCCCTTTAAGAAAAGCTTATACACTATATATTTCTACTAAATGATCTTTTCTTCTACCCTTCAGTTCAAAAATTCAAGGTCATTATGGGCTACCTAGAAAGTCCAAGGTCATCCTTGACTACTTGAGACCCAGCTCAAAATAAATAGATTAAATAAATAAATAAACAATTAAATGAAACCTAAATTTATAAAAAAAAAAAAATACTAGATTCTTTAACTCCCAATGCATGTTAATACCAAATATCTGTATAAACATGTAACAAAGACTATTTCATGAGATCTTTTTCCTTTGCTCACCAGTTGTTTTGTTTTATTTGCTTATTTTTTTGTGTGATTTTTCTTCCTTACTCCATGTTTCCTTAATCAGAACTGATTGAACTTTTTTCCTCTAGGTGGGAAAAATTCCCTTATACCAATCTCATGCTCCTTCTTCAGTCTGGCACTCAGATTCAGCCAGGAGTAGTGTGGAGGCTCAGAAGCTAGACCCTCCAGATTCCCAGCCCTCTGCCAAGTGCAGGTCACTGACCAAATGCTTTCACGCCTGCTGGAGATATCGGACCCTGAAATGGATGAAAATATTCAATAAAGTTGTTTTTATTATGCCCCCAGCAAAAGTGGTTATGGAATTGGTTAAGTATTAGTGTGACTGTAGCCTGCAGTTCTGATTCTGATTCTGAGGATAGTCTAGGGATATTTGCCTTCCTCTAAAAGCATTTTAATTGCATCATACAATTCTTGATCTTCTGTGGAAAATACCATCTCCCATTCCCCCTGCCCTGGGCTGGAGGAAATACTTCAATTTCACTTCTTTGTAGGGTTTTGTTTTGAATTAATTACTATTGCAAAGAAATTCATAAAGAATAAACTATTTTCATTGTTTTGTACCTCATCATACTAGTAATCATCTGGTTCTAAGTCTCTGATAAATGATGACAACTTGAAAAGTATGCAAATATCTGCCCTCTTGGTCACTGGAACTACTAAAGTGTGTGTGTCTGTGTGTATGTGGTATGTGTACAGAATATATATATATATACATATATATATGTATATATATATATATGTGTGTATGTGTGCATGTGTGTGTATTGTCTACAACTTTTCATTATTTTTATTTACTACTGCTATTGCAAATTTTCCAAAGATATTAGCCAGATGTGAATTCCTAAGTATTTCTTTGAAATTGTCCAACTGAATAAGAAATACCAATTTATTTTTTCCAATATTTGTGTCTTTAGAGATTTCAAACCAAATTTTAACTGTTTGCCTGATATTTCAAGTAAAAACATTTTAAAATTTTACACATGTAATTTATAGACTTACATGGTCTGTTCTGTGAAAAACTCTCACCTCTGAGTAAATTAAACAGACCAAGAACTTTTCTATAGTGGAATAAGGGGCTTGCCAGGCTCATGCCAGGCATGGTGATAAAGAATAAAGTTTGTGATCACTGGAAAAGAATCAGCTGTCAGGATCTGGAACCCAGGAAAGAATAAGGACAGGGTGAGATACATAAGACAGATGGGACTCAGCACCTATAAGGGCTCAGAGAGATAAAGAACCTGGTGGTCACAAGAGGAAAGTGTGACCTATGGAGGAAGAGAAAAGGTAAGGCCCTTTCAGTCACCATGGGCTATGGAAGGGTTTACTAATTCAGGTTAAGCAAATTTAACTAACTCTATGGAGTTTACACACAATTTTCTTGCCATTTGTGGACTTCATGTTTTTTGATACTGATTCACAAGCCATTAAGTTTGCAAAGATCCAGTATAAGCTTTGTTCTTTTCTTTTTTTTTAATTTATTTTTTATTAGATATTTTCTTTATTTACATGTCATATGATATCTCTTTTTCCAGTTTCCCCTCCAAAA
This sequence comes from Mastomys coucha, assembly GCF_008632895.1. Taxonomy (NCBI): domain Eukaryota; kingdom Metazoa; phylum Chordata; class Mammalia; order Rodentia; family Muridae; genus Mastomys; species Mastomys coucha. The sequence goes on along the minus strand of NW_022196895.1, from coordinate 5,440,840 downwards.
AGAAAAAAGAAAAAAAGAAAATTAAAAAAAAATCAAAAAAGAAAAAAACCAAAAACTAAAACTAAAACAATCATCTGTTCCCTCCCCCTCCCCTTGCTCACCAACCCACCTTCTCCTGCTTCATGGCTCTGGCATTCCCCTACACTGGGGCATAGAACTTTCACAGGGCCAAGGGCCTTTCCTTCCATTGATGACCGACTTTGTAATCCTCTACTATACACATGCTGCCAGAGCCATCAGTCCCACCATGCGTACTCCTTGATTGGTGGTTTAGTCCCCAGGAGCTCTGAGGGTACTAGTTAGTTCATATTGTTGTTTGTGCTAAGGGGCTGCGAACCCTTCAGCTTCTTGGGTCCTTTCTCTAGCTCCTTCATTGGGGACCCTATACTCAGTCCAATGGATGACTGTGAGCCTCTACTTCTATATTAGTTGGGTACTGTCAGAGCCTCTCAGGAGATAGCTATATCAGGCTCCTGTCAGCCAGCACTTGCTGGCATCCACAATAGTGTCTGGATTTGATGACTGAATATGAGAAGGATCCCAGGTGGAGCAGTCTCTGGATTGTCCTTCCTTCAGTTTCTGCTCCATAGTTTGTCCCTGCAACTCCTTCCATGGGTATTTTGTTCCCCCTTTTAAGAAGGAACAAAGTATCCACACTTTGGTCTTCCTTCTTGAGTTTCTTGTGGTTTATGGATTGTACTTTTGTGTATTCTGATCTTATGTTGGTACAAGATTGCAAGCAGGTACAACCACTCTAGAAATCAGTTTGGTGCTTCCTTCAGAAACTGGACATAGTACTACCAGAGGACCCAGCTATACCACTCCTGGGCATATACCCAGATGATGCTCCGACATGTAATCAGGACATATGCTCCACTATGTTCATAGCAGCCTTATTTATAATAGCCAGAAACTGGAAACAACCCAGATGTCTCTCAACAGAGGAATGGATACAGACAATGTAGTACATTTATACAATGGAGTACTACTAAGCTATTAAAAACAATGAATTTATGAAATTCTTAGGGAAATGGATGGATCTGGAGAATATCATTCTGAGTGAGGTAACCCAATCACAAAAGAACACACATGGTATGCACTCTCTGGTAAGTGGATAAGCTTTGATCTTATTTGAGTTTAGAGAGCCACCTCTTTCCAGGGATCAAGATAGGAAGTTAATCACCACACACTGGATATGCCCTAGTCTTCAGGTAAATTAGAAACATTCTTTGCTGGTTATCCTTCTGTGGCTACCTTCACATCCCTCTAGCATGATACAAATGGAGGTGTCTCTGCCATGTGTTGTACATGCTTCTCTACATTTCGACATCAAAGCCATTTGCAATTAGTCTTATAGGAATTGAACTCTATGGGCAAGATTGAGCTAACATCCTGGACTGCCTATTACTTGAAAGTGATAAGGCCAACTCTTTCAGTCTATACTTTTGTCAAAAAAGGTTGGGATTTTTGTTTGCTTTTGCTTTTTTACATGTATTGATATGCATATGCACATGCACAGCTCCCACCATTGCACACATGTGAACATCAGAGGGAATCTGTTCTTTCTTTTTACTATGTCAGTCTTGAGGATTAAAATCAGGTCCTATGGCTTGGTAGCAAGCATTATTGCTTACTGAGTTGTCTGACAGTTTTTCCTGTGCTCTGTCTGTATTTATTTAAATGAAACAACATAATTAACAATTAAAAAATAGTAATTTTGATCAAAAGTGATTTTGACTTTTACCATTTTGTATTAATATGAAATTATGTAGTATATGTGTAGGATATGTTTGGTTGACCTAGAACTTTGACAAGTGTACTTCTTTGATGTAGAGGAGATACTTCAGTAGTTAAGAGACATACTGCTCTTGAAAGAGACCTGAGGACATTTTCTTGGATGCTGTAAGTACATCCAATTGTTGTATTTTATTAGAAACAAGTGACTGATCCCTGGAGAATTTAACTGAATGGCTCCATACAACACTCTCCCTCAAATTGCTTACAGTTAATGGCAGTGGTTTACATTTTTTATGAAAGTGTATAATTTGTGAATGCAAAGTTAAGTGGGAAAAGAACAGTTCCCATGGAACACTGATAATGATACATTTATTTTCTTTAAATTGTTCATACAAACATTTGGATAATCATCAAAATCTAGGCTTTTTAATTGTAACTAGGCATGGTGAAGAACACACTTAATGCCCTGATTTTTACAATATTCATTATGACTAGAGAGATAGCTTAGAAGGGAAAACACCTGCCTTGAAAAGCACTAGGATCTGAGCCCCCCAAATCCATATAGAAAACTTGCCTCATGCCTACAGTCCAGCAATAATAAGATGGGAAGTATAGACAGGAAGATTTCTAGAAGCTTGCTGATACCTAGTTTAGCTCACTTGGATAAATTACAGACCAATAAGAGATTCGCCTCAAAAAAGGTGGTAGTGTTAAATTAGGGGTGGATGTCCTACTTGAGAAGATGCAGAGAAGGAGATCAATGCAATTAGCAAGAGGTTTTTATTAATCCTGTATCCTGGGGTCATCTCACATACAAGCAAAGGTGACCACAAGGGACGAAAGCCCATACTCTTTATACCTTTGCAGAACAGTTTTACAACTTACAACTGTTGGCTGGTTATCTTTCTCATTGTTCTTTGTTTACATTGACCTTTGTCCTCCAGGAGAGAAGGAGATACCCCTTGCAGGTAGGAGGGATGGGGGGGAGACCTACCCCTTCTGGGGACATTTCCTGGAACTGGGCATTATTGCCCACAATTAGGGCATCTCTTGGAGATGGATGTTTTATAAGTAAACTCTTCTGAAGCTTTCTGTCTTTAGGCTTAATGGACATTCCTAGCTCCTTGGTATTTTATAAGGTATCCCTGTTTGCTCAATTCTTACAGTAGAAGGCAATCAAGGACCAGCACTGGAGCCTGTCCTTTTACCTCCACGTTTGTGTGAATCCATGCACACAAGTATTCACATAGATGTGTGTACCACACACCTGCACACCACAAAAATACATATAAACAATAAAAAAAAACCCATAAGTAAACAAAAAGATAGCCAACAATCCCTAGGAAAACCTGACAAGTTTGTGATTTTGTAGATAACACTGAAGCTCCATTTGTGGCAGTGTTTGGAACACCAACTCTTTTTCTTTACTCCTTTTTAGAGGATTAGCCTATAAGATGATGGTTTTCAGGCAGTCTTGTTATTTTTCTTTCCATATTTTCAGAACAAAAGAAAGCCTTAGTCTTTAGGGCATTTTAAAACTGTACCTGTTAAATGGTACTGTGAAATAGGCAGTAGAAGTTCATGAAAACAAAGTCCTGATTGCTGTGACGTTATATACAATGCATTTGTTCAGGTGGTGGAGTCAGTCTCATACTGGATTTGAATGGAAGGTTGAGCTGAAATCACTATTTCAGGACCTTTCCTATGGGAATGTTGGAGGTAGGCAGTGTCCTCTACAACATTTCTCCTTCCACAGTGAGTGGCACAGAGGGGGCACATGCAGGGAACAGAAAGCTTTGGGAGTCTTTGGGAGACTTGTGGAATTATCTATAAACACCTAGCTGCCCTTGACTTGCCCTCTTCCTTATGTTCATAATTGTGGACTGTCTCCATGCCAGGTGGATTCTGGTCCCAATGTTGGAATGCTCCTATTCTTTCTGTTGCCACCAAGTTCAAGACCACCTCCTCCAAAGTGCCCAAGCAGTGCTCTGAGAATTTGGGCCTTCCACAGCAGAGAGGACTACGAACAGAGCAGGAATATACCCAGAGTCTTGCCACTGCCAAGGGTAGAGGCAGCCTGACAACTGTTGTGTTGCATGGGTTACACATTAACTGAGTCCCACTCCTAAACCACAGAAAAAGTGACCCCTAAGCCATGTATGGCCTTCTCTTTTGCCTCAACCAGGAGCACACTTCACATATTAACTAAGCCTGCTTCCTGGCATGTAACATCTCTCCTGCCTTCAGAACCTTTCAGAGTAGACAGCATTCCTGACAGAGCTGGAATTCCCCTAGACTTCACACTACTTGTTGCCGCTGTTAACACATTTCCTCTTCCTGTATGAAGCTTTGTCTCAGTGTCTCTATCTGTCCACATCCCCTTTCTTCTCCAAAATCAACACTAGTTTTCCACTTGTGCAACTTGTTTTAAAATATCAAGACAATGTAGAGACTCTAATGGTGCTTTGCCCACACTACCTTCTGTCTCCTGGATGTCTCAATGGCATCCAGCTTCTCAGAGGAGCGAGTCTCCTGCCCTTAGCAGCCTCACGAGTTTTAGCTCATCTCAGTAGCACTCTAGTGGCGCTCTCTATCTAGGTCTTCTGGAAGCTGGCAGTGGAACTTATAGAATCATTTGGAAAGAAATCTGTGAACTGGTGAGCCTCACTCAGGAAAGCCAGATGTTAACACACAATTTCTTCCCCCACTGGCTGACTCATGAAACTCACCCATTTAACTGAATCTGATCCTACTGGGCAAGTACTTCAGGACATGTTTACTGTTGTTGGAACAGTTTCTGTGTGGAAGCAGAAAAGTGAGTTGGTGAGAAGGTGCATTTTGATTAGGTTTCTGTATGCAATGTATTGCTGTAAATTCATGATGTGGTTTTATAAGTCTCCCTCCACCCCTCCCCTTTTTATGGAGATAGAGGTCCACTATGTAGTTGTTGCTGGCCTAGAACTAGATATGTAGATCAGACTGGCCTATATTTTATCTCTAGAGGAATCTCACTAACTTTTTATGAATGAAGTTAGATTTTATATCTGTTTACACAGTAACACTTGGCAAGTATACTAGTTACTTTTGTTTCACTATGACAAAATCCTGAACACAGCAAATTATGAGGAGGAATTCACAGCTTCTAGTTTCAGAAGATTTGGCTCATGAGTGTGGATACTCATGGCAGAGCACAGGCTGGGTGGTCAGGAGGCAAAAAAGAAGGCAGAGCATGCCTCACTAGTTTTTTCCTTTCTTTCTTTTATTTCCTCTGGGACCTTAGCCACTGGTCCTTACTAGAACCTTCCTCACTGACAGACCCATATGTGTGCTTCATCTTCCCACAAGCAACTCTCAATCAACCAGTGGACAATGAAGATCAGTCCTCACAGGAAACCTCAGTGCTCTCTAAGTGCGTCGGTTGCAAAGATGGCTCCAGACAGAATTTTAATAACGATCTGTTTCTTCATCACCTCATTTTGGACATATAATTTTAGGCTATGGCTTTATCACTAGTTGTGAGACGAATATCAAGTGATCTTAACAATTGCTACCTGGACACAAGGCAGCAACTTGCTCGCCCAGGGTCGAAGTGGAACCTTCAGCTGACAATTTAGACCTCCAGACAAATTAGCATTTACTGTGATGGTGACAACATGGAGACAGCAGCCCTTGTATACAGAGAGTCCATAATATGTTAAAATGCTTAAGGTCTGAGTAAGCATGATCTTAAAAACTAGCCTTACTACTTTCCCAGGCATAAATGTGCAAATTTCTAGAAATCTCTCAACTAATACCATAGATTTTATTAATAGTAAAAGTATGTCTGACCCTCCTGTGTAAACCATGCTCGAACCTCATTTGTACCCTTCTTTACATCTCAGGAACCACTCTAATCCCGGATGAAAGAGAGGCAAAGTTCCTCAGTGACACTGAGCAGTATCAATAGAGGCAACCCAGCTCATGGCTATGTCTACTACAAAGTACTTCAGGCCCATGCTCCCTAGAAGCCAAAACCCTAGCTCTAGGAGATGCATTGTTTTTTCCCCAAGTGCTTCTATTCCTTTTAACCTCATGCTTAAATCTGTTTAAATCTCTTTCCAACTGTGCTTCATATGGCTCATCCTGAAATTTTCTGCAATGGAGTCAAGATTTTTGAGGGTGTCTGAAGAGAGCATTAGGCCAAAGATTGCTTGCTGTATCATAGCTGTGTTTCTGGCCCCACTCCATTTCCAGTGACTGATGAATCTTGGGTAATCCCATATGGAACCTGAGAGAATGAGCTAGGCTCCTGTCCTCCAAGCTTGCGGTATCTTGGACTGTGGTGAAAACTGAAATGTTGGTATCTTTCATGTTGGTGCTGTTTTTAGTCTGTGAATCCTCTTATTGTAATCCAATCTATGGTGATGGATAGCTCACAGGAGATAGGAAACAATGTCACTTCAGTTCAGATTACACTTTAACAGTGTATTAATTAAATTCTAAGATTAAAAAGAGTTCCCGGAGGCATAGATACTGTTATTACCAGTGTGAGAATTCAGAGCACAGGCTATCCTTCATTCTGATACTCTAAGAAGAAAGCCTCTTGGGTCCTGCGCCTCTACCCTGCCAAGAATAAGGAGAGGAAGTGGGTCTGTAGGGAAATGCCTGTGCTTTCACACTGATTCATGTTATTATCCACAGCAGGACGAATGCTACATTTTCTGTACTTGGCACTGTAGCTGGGAGGTTTCTTTCTTTTAGTTATTTGTAAACTAAACCTTTTGCTGTGAGACCCTCACCCAAAGCTTCTGACCTCAGTCTAAGCCTTCACAAATAAACAGCAGCAGCAGCAGCAACAAACTCCTATTTTTTTCCAGGTGCAGGAGACATGGAGAAGAGAGGGTTCCCTGGAGCTCTCTGACCAGCTAGTTTTGTTGATATGGCAAACTCCTGCATACATTCATACATCCATATGCAAACACACACATAAACATACTCAACAGGGTTGGTGTGTGTGTGTTTGTGTGTGTGTGTGTGTGTGTGTGTGTGTGTGTGTGTAAGTGGGAGAAGCACGGAAAGGCTCAAGCACCAGCTTTGGGTCTTCGGGGATATGTTAAGTGCTAAGCAACATTTCTATTACTGTTCTAAAAGAAGACTGTTTTTAAATTGATAAAAGTCTAACTTGTACTGAACGGAATGAACTTTGGTAATTACAAAGCTGTGAGTTTTTACCCAGTGTTAACACCTGTCGAATACCAAACAAACATCTGATATTAACCCAGGCATTGGCACTGTGACTGATTGCAGAAATATTCTTGAGGCATAAACAAAAAAGCAAAAATTAATTATTAGTTATTGGGTTTGAATTAATAATTATTATCATTTTCATTAACTTCAAATGAGATTTAGTTTCAAAGTTAAACTATCCAGACATGATTCTCTGTGGTTTGGTGGCAGCTGTTTTCTAAGAGGCTCTGTGAGTTTAATGTTTAATTTCAGCTAGTACTATTTTTAGTAATATTTAAGACTGTGACTATTAATTGCTTCAAGCACTCACCTATGTCTTTTCCAAGACATGGTATGCAGAGGAATCTTTTCAGTGGTAAGTGGATCCTGCAAACAGACCCAAGCCAGCAGCCTCAGACATGATGTGTCCTTCTTACCTTTATAGGTACATGTTGAATTATTACCTGTAGTTCTTCACTAAGAATTCACACCAGAATAGTATGATCACATAATAAAGGACAAAATTATGTTGGATGTTTTGTAAGATGAAACACTTTTCTATTTTTTCTTAGTGCTGGGGGCCTAGGGAGAATTCCTCAGGAGAACGGGCCCTCTACCTGTACCTCTTCTGTACTAAATCTTAACAATTTTTGTTTTTAAGGAAGTCACAGGCAAACCTACTATCATACTAGATAAAACCCACCTAGTTCTTGTGAGAATGAGGAGTTAACAGGTGTGTAAAATGACTACTGTGGTCATTTTAAATGATATCTGGAGTTCTGTTGGATATATGTCATGTAGTCTATAAAGTTACAACATGCAGCAGGTCTCACATGGAGGTTTATTCAGGGAGGAGGATGGGTTACGGAAGTTGCCACTAGGTGGATGTGGGGGGAAGGGTTGAGAGAGGAGGACTAGGGCCTTTTATCATGAGATATAATGCATGTGCAGGAGGAGAATACACAACATGAGGTGACAGTGTCACTGATCGGCACCTAGAGATGATGTGTCTTGTTGTCACTGGACCCCTCAGGCTGGCTGTGGAGCTTCCTAATTGTGAACAGTTTCTTTAATATATCTTTACTCAAAAACTCCCCCTTTTGCTATGTATTGAACTTAGTGTTTCACTTCTACTAATGGAACACTAAGAGAGGGTTCCTGGATTCTGCCTTGGTCATTGAGACCTTGGGATCCAGGCTTTGTGATCATTGTTGCTGAAGTTAGAGGACCTGCTCCCCAGAACCTAGCTGATTAGAGATAGACCCCAAAAAGATGCATAGACAAAGAAGGAAGTATAGGGGACTTCAACTGACCAGTTCCATCTCAAAGTACATCTAACATGGCAGCAGGAGAGAGCGAAAGAGAGAAGCCTAGGTGTTTCCCTAAATCCAGCTGTTACTCGATGCATCCTCCTGCATGGCTCTGGCCACACTGCTCTGGAAGAACTTGAGATTTGACAGAATGTATCCCTTGATTATCTTCACTAAGGTTTGGTTGGGTTGTTCAATAGTTTAGATACCTAGAAAGTACTATAGCTACAATGGGTAATTAAAAAGATGATTAAATGATAAATTAAGAAGTATTATAACTTGGAATGGTCCAGTGATTATAGAATGTTTTGTTTGCTTATTTGTTTATTCATTTCTTTTATTCTTGAGATAGAGTTTTATGTACGTCAGACTAATCTCGAGCTCAGAGCTCACTATGTAGCCAGACATGATTCTGATCTTCTGATAGTTCGGTGTCTTTCTGTTTGCAATTGCAGGTATGTGCACTATGCTTTTTAATAGAAAGCTTTATCCTTTCTTTGTTTCTTTGTTTGCTTCTTTCTTTCTGTTTTTTTCTCCCTTTCTTCCTTTCTTTCCATCCTTCTTTTGTTCTTTCTGGTTTTTATTCAACAAATTTTTGGTGCCTCTTTTCTGGGGCTTCCAGGCAAGGTGATATGCATCTGGAGTTGCCTGTGTTAAGTCTGGCTGGCTAGGTCATCAAGCTTACCTAAGTTGTAAGTGGTAGCAGCTTAATGTCAGACACAGCTCCCAGCCAGCACTGCCCTTTCATTAGTGAATATGCATGTGCTTATCAACTGTGTGTTCTCCTATTTTTTTCTTAAGAACTGAAAAATTGTAATGTGGTACTATAAATAGCGGTTATCAAGCTTTAAGAAAGACATGGAGATCTCCATAAATATGTAAGCCCAAAATACAAATCAAGGGAGGGAAGGACAAAGGAAGGAAAAGGGGGAAAAAGAGAAAAGAGGGAAAGAAGGAGGGAGAGAGATAAAGAGGGGGAAGAGGGGGAAGAAGGGGAAGAAGGGAAGAAAACTGGCATTTTCCCCATCATCCATGTGAATTTTAAATTAAGTTAAAAAATGAGACTTGGGTGCTCTCAGGCCTATATGGAGCTTGAGAATAAACTTCTGGGAATTGTAACAGTTATTCATATGCAGCAGTGGTGTAAACTAAGATTATGATCATTTTAGAAAACTAAATATAATTGACAAATGCCACAGGATCTTCCTCTCCCAGGCAGGCGTGTCTGTCTATGCGTGCTGCTTAGTTCACTCATATTGAAAACAAAATCCTACTCCCCAAAGAGAAAATTATTTATAATGCATGTAGAGATGGTTCTCTTCTTGAGCTGTGTGGGATTTCACTTACACGTTTTTGAAATCTTCTGGGGAAAGATACACAGAGCACCTAGGGAAGAAATATCTCCTGGCCCCTCCCTCCCTCCCCAGGGAAGATACTTGTTCAGGCAATGAAAAGAAAAGAGGGAATGGATTCTCTGCTTTCCTGGTGGGTCCCCATAAGCAAGACAATGAATGCATGCTAAGAGCTGCAGACATGGTTTCTCTGGGTGAAGTTCTTGTTGCCCAGTGTGAGGGCCTGGATTCAGATCCCCAGAACCCATATAAAAGCTCTCTAATTCCAGTGCTGGGGAAGTAAGAGGATGCTTGGGATTCTATGTAGTACCTAGTTAAGTCATTGAGCTCCAGGTTCAGTGAAAGACCTTGTCTCAACAAACAAGCAAACAAAACAAAACTTGGAAAGTGATTGAGGAAGATGGCAGATTTCAACCTGTGAATGTGTGCATGTATGTGTTATATATAACACATATAATATACATGCACATTCACAAGAAAATGTGTGTTGTACTGAGCGTGGCCTGCTGCTGGCTGAGGTCTGTGGCTTGAGCGGTGGGTTAGTTAAAATGGAGGCAATGTATAAATGAGATATTTTATGGTAGGAAATAGAAAATAGGCTGGTCAAGTAGAGAGAAGAAAAGGAGAGAAAGGACAGGGGAAGAGGAGAGAGAGAGAGAAAGGAGAGGAAGAAAGCAAGGGAGCAAGGAGACAAGAGAACAAAGAGCAGGAAAGAGAGGAAGAACAAAGAGCAAGAGAGCAAAGGAAGAGAAGCAAGAGAGGGACAAAGAGCAAGAGAGAGAGGAGGGCAAGCCGCCCTTTTTTGTATGGGGCGTGGCTATCTGTCTTTGGGGGCAAAGCATGCCTGGCTGTGGTCAGATGACTGGGTGTAGGATCCAGCTAGAATGCTGGGAGCTTGGGGCATTGTCTGCCTGATAGAACACACATCTCCTGCAAGGGCAGCTGTGAGGGGTTGTGACTGAAGCAGGAGCCAAAGACTCTGGAGTTATAGTCGAGCTCCTTTCACCTTCTGCAAGCAGAAAACTACCCACTGAGGCTCCAGTGCTCAAAGCCAATTACTTGACTGAGCCTAAGTTACCAGAACAGACCACTACCCCACACTGCCCCACAAATGTGACTCCTAAAACACATCTAAAATATAAGTGAAAATGTTGATTAAAAAAATTTGTTCTCTCACCTGGTAGTGGTGGTGACACCTTTAATCCCAGAACTTGGGAGGCAGAGGCAGGCAGATTTCTGAGTTTGAAGCCAGCCTGGTCTACAGAGTGAGTTCCAGGACTGCAAGGGCTACACAGAGAAACCCTATCTTGAGAAAACCAAAAGAAAAAAATAAAAAAGGAAATATGCTCTCTGATTTCACAGTTTCACAGTTATCACTTTTAAGTGCAAAGGCCAGAGACTTTAATTATAAGCTCTGATTATATAAGCAGACACACATTCTACAGAGAGCTGTGGTACTCAGTGGGTTTCTGCAATGGTTGGAGACATTGTCTTCCCATTAGGATTGCCCATCAAAACACAGCTGGGTGAGAATCACTTTCATCTAAGGCAGGGTCTTGCTGCCTTGGACAGCAACTGGCTCTTCAGTCCCAGACTTTCCACTCTCATGCTGCTGACCTGAACCAGTCAAAAGCCAAAGTCAAAGTTTTGGTCACTTTAAGACAGACATGATATGCATTGTCCTGTAACTTCAATTACAACCATTTGAAAATCAAATACTGGTAATTTGAATGTAGAGTGATAGGTGGTCATTAATCATGTAGGAGGAATAATACTCTATTTTTTTTAAATTAGATGTTTTCTTTATTTACATGTCATACAATATCTCCTTTCTCAGGTTCCCCTCCAAAA